>NW_013532721.1:1189608-1323162 GCF_000836235.2 Papilio xuthus
GTTTTTACAATCCAAATAAAAGACTATAATAAATCATCTTACAAAAGATTTAATAATAATTCATTCAAACGATAAGCTCTTTTAATTTAATTTGCCTTATCTTAACTCGAAACGTAACTTCTAAATTAGTGTGCTATCGGAAACATAACGCGCTATTTTCAGAATTATTTAATATAAACAACAAGTGCATACAAAAGAATTAATAGAAACTCATCTAAAAAAAACATTGGTTACATATCACTCGACAACTAAATTCAAAGACATAATTAAAGAAATTGCTATGTAGAATTATATTATTAATCTATAAAAAATAATTTATTGGCAACCCTAGATGTTTGTAGTAGCCACAGTTTGTAGCAGTCTCACGCTCCCCATTAGGATACACCCACTAATTCCACACGAAACCTGATTCTATGGTATCCGATACGTTGACCTGATTACAAAATCATTATTTTATATAATGCGCATTGCCAAAACTAAATTAATGTCTATAATTTGTACGAGCTTGCAGTCCATAAATAAGACAAATCAGAGGTTAGCCAAGACAAGATATATACTGGTATGATTTTCGAAAAATGAAGTAATACGTATCTAGTAGTCTGGTGGATTTTGTAACCATTTAAATTAAAAAAGATTAATTCCCTAGCTTTGCTTTAAGAACTATATTTGTATTATTTTCGAGTAAAATTTAATCAAAATACCAACTATAATAAATAATATATTTTATGAATTAACGTTTTGATAAATCGTTTGATTTTACAAATTAAATCCGTTTATTATATCTTTAGCACGATCACGTTTGCAGCGTTTATTCAACTTAAAATAATCGACAGTTGATTGACTGACCTTGGCAACTGACCAACTTAATCCGATGATGAAGGATATTGGTAAAAGTTATGGGTATAATAGGGACAATTTATTTCTATTAAAAAAAATACGTAATTGTTTCGTTTCCTTTTGTTGATTTGTTTTGTTAAATAATTTTGTATTTTCAGGTAATATTTTTATAAAGATATGTAAAAAGTATAAGCTATGAATATTTATTTAGCTTAGCGATCGATTTGTGTCGGTCAGTTAAACGTAACTTGAATTCGCTCAAAACCTATTAATTATACATTAAGAATTTGCTTTATCGTAATCTATTGGTAATGCTATGTGTATAATAGGGTGCCCAATCGGGTCAAAGTCACGATAGCCAGCACTCGTAATACCAAAGTGACGTGACGTGTAATACCTCGGGGGTATTAGTTAAAGTCGCTCTTGAAACCGAGTTGTCGTCCCTATATAAATTGAGCGATGACCGTCACAAATCGGTCTAGGTCACTTTACAATTATTATTCGCAAGTCATAAACGCCTAGCGGAAAATATCGTACGTTAATAACCTAGAACTCCACTGCACTTACATTTATATTAAAACATATTATTATCCTTTAGATTTTCTTCGAAAAAATAGAGACTTCAATATGAATCAACACAATTGTCACCGCAGTGAAACCCACACTTAAGAGTTAATGGCGTATCGAGCTACTACGACATCAATTTAAATCTTATGTTCGCCTATTTGTTCTGATTATATTCATTGTGCGCCATTGCATCAATAAGGACAAGATTAAATTGGTTTTTTTTTTGCAAATTGTGTACTCCATCAAACCCACTAGAATATTAGATTAACATAGGAGAAGGTCATTAAATGAATAGTTTCTTTGTGCGGTGTTTATTTAAACTATAAGCAACGACTGTGGGCGGACACTAAGTCATAGTTTCTGTTTTAGTATTGAGAAATAAGAACTACTTAATGCAAGAAAAAATACAATTTGTTACTTATACGTGTAAGTTGACATACGAGTAGAATTATCAGGCCTTTTGTGTAAGATGCCACCCACAGATTTTGGATAACTATAGTTATTTATAGGAGTTTTTGCCATAACCGTATGGATTTTAGATATTTTGCCGAAAAGATAGCCTTATAATCTTGATGAACAATGTTAAAAAAACGATACAAGACAATGGAGAAAGGAATACTCTATCTTGAGTGTGTCACACGAAAGGTACGAAATGATTTCACATTTACATAAAATACAATTTGCAATAGTTACGTGACATGAACCCGCAAAATATTATGATGGGAGAGAGCTAGTTAGCAATTCCTATCCAGTTGTTGTCGTCGCAAAGAAAACTATTTGGCGCCAGGTTGAATTACTCAGATTGCCTGTTCATAGTTGTGAGAAATTACATTGTTATGATTTAAGATTTTACTATTAGTATAATGTTTAATCTACATAAAGAATTAGAGTGCAGTACTAAAATATAATAATACAAGTTTACACCAACAGTTTTGGTGAACTAGTAGTATCACAAAACAAACAGTACGTTTGTTCGTTTTTGTGTTACAGTCTTGCCTATACATAGTGTAAAGATTATAGGTGTATATAACAGTAGTATGTAAACGAAGCTATCAGGAAACAAATGCAGTTTAAAAAAATATAATTACAACACAATTCCAACATAATTAAAATATAAACAACTACAATCCGCCCCCATCATTAGCCATCTGGCAAACAATCAGCAACAATATTTATCGCTTGAATACCTAATGTTATATATTACGATTAAGTACATAAGCAAGTGACACTTGATAAGAATATATAATGGCACAGATTATGTCACACATGATAATAACTGTGGTTTATTAAAACATCAAGTATAACCGACAATCGTTATGTACAAATGTTGTTTATTAGAGGTCATATATAACAAGAGTCGACTTCGGTCAAGGTTTCAAGTGTTCTCTGAAAAGGAAGAAGAACAATTTACCGTGGGTTTCTGAGATAATAATCTCGAATAAAACATATTTGCATCCCCGTCATTTTCAACAAACAGAGTAAAACAATATGTTTTAAACGGGGATTTTGGTCTTAGAAACCCACGTCAAATATCAATTTCAAAGTGATAAATTCTTAATTTTATAAAATGACAGTATTTTTACTTAAGTGCATTTATGTATTATAAGTAACCATTAAGTAAACGTTAAATAAAAAAAAATCTGTTGCACATATTTTACTTATTCAAACACATTAGATATGTTTATAGCCAAATAGCATATAATACAATGTTATTAGTAGTCGACCGTTTTAAAGGCCATATAGATATAAACGAAACAATGAAGAAACCTTGTTCAGAAAATTCAGCCGACTGTACCGTTCAAGGGCGAACACTAAGAATGACTATATCAATCTTCAATGGCACACCAAAATAATGAGTAATACACGCATCTTGTAGCTTCACACACTAACACGAAGTTAATACGGCCTACACAAGGAGACAATCATAACAAAGTAGTTATTTATGTACACTTATGCACAAATTATTATGCAGTTACATGCACTCATATGTCTTAGACAATCCATAAATTATAAACAACCTTAAAGTTTTCGAGTTAGAAACTAATCTCTAAGCTGCAGGAGTCTGGTTCGATTCCCAGTCTGAGGAAAATATATTTATGATATTAAATTAATGGATTGTGATTTTTTAGTAATTTTTAAATATTTGCATTAGTATAAAAATAATGTAGAATGTTTAAAATGATTAAACTAATTAACTTCTATTTGTTTTCCATAAAATCAATTACGCTATTAAAAAAATCTAATTGAAAATACGGATGTTGTAAATTACTAGGAAATTTATCTAGGATATATGCACATATTATTGAGGAAATAAAACAAATAGCTTATATGTTATTAAACAAATTAAAGTATTAAAAGCATTAGACACGTAAAATTGAATTGACAAAGCAAAGATCGTGCCGCATAAATATGATTTACTTACACGGTCTCAGTTTGATTTCGTTGCCACGATTTGTACAAATATTCGGAAATAGAATACGACATGCATGTTTAAACGTGATACAATAACAAATTGAATGAAATATACGTTGCTTCACAATTTAACCAATATTACAGTACTTAAAAATTGATCTTTCTTATGTAGAAAGACAATGCACATAATCTTTACCATATATTTAACGGTATTGAGTAAAAATATAGATCATGTTGCATTGATGCAGTCGAAAATTTCTTTGGAGTCACGACAGAAATGATCTGTTTAGTAAATAAAAAATAAAAACCGTAACCGATTTGTGAACCAACAGATGATAAAAAGAGTAAATTTGATCGTCGATAAAATTTGATAATCAAATAAGCGTTACGTGAGGGACATTTGACACCTTTAAACTTTAGCAATATTATGATGTCCGGTCCACAATTAGAAAGCACCTACACTTTTGGCACATGCCAAAGTGTCGCGGTTATGCCGGCGTGTATTTTGCAATGGTATTGTGTAACATGTCCGTCACTTTGTTTACATTCAGCACTTCCGATCGGCTGCATATGAATCAGCGCAAAAGTTAAATTAACATCACTTATTTGCTGCTTAAGTGTTACATGGATACTTGCGACACAAATTACATTTGCTTTTAATCTGTGTAACACCAATACCAACTGGTCTTAAATTTGCAATTTAGGACGGAATAGAGTGTCGACCTACAGTCCACTGCGTGTGACAGGTTACTTTGCTGAATTGGTTACTAACCGAAACTATTTAGATAACGATAATAATAACTACATTTTTCGTAATTGTATAAAAACTTTAAAATAAATTATTCAGTCAAAAATTATTAAAGTTTCATATCCTTAAGTGAAAAGCAGATTTGTATGGTGTTTTCTTACACAGCCTTATTTAATCTATTGTCATGTATGACGGATACATTTTCACCGTGGGTTGGTAACCTTGCGGTGTGCGATTACGTCAGCTGACTTTCGTCGCGTGAGAACATACCCGCATTGTATTACATGGGGACATCACTTTCATTGTTTCCGGGGAACGCATGCTCATATCAGGGCTCCAATGGTGCCATCAGTTACTTTTTTACTTAATTACTTTGTGTATCCGTGTACCCACATTGTGTACGATAGTCGCTATTGTTTATTTGTTTTATCTTAGTTTTTAAGTAAAACGATAATTATGTGGATAAAATTTTATGAGTTCCCGAGATAGCCACTCCATAGAAACTTTCAAAGTAGATCTGATCTGAAAATGAATTGTATGAAATTAATTAACACTCAAGTTTTTTAATCCTAATATGGGAAGCAATCACCGAATAAGGATTGGTGATAGGTAGGCGGCCGGCGATATAAAAAAATAAGCCAAAACATTAAGGTTTCTTAAACGTGGTGCGCCGACCGCAGATTAATAGGATAAGGCCAGGAATATGAAGGAAAGCTCAAAGCTTCATTTTATTGCCTTATTTTGCTACAAAAACAATTGCGCTTTTGTCTATCGTTTGGATCCTCTCGATCGATTTGTACTTTGCCGCATATAAATGCTACGTATTTTAATAAACATGACGTGCACTTCTCCCTATGGCAACAGAACGGTCCCCTTACAGTTATAATAATGACATTAAGCTAAAACGAAGAGGAATGTCAAAGAGCTACATGTAACAAAGACACTCTGGAACATTAACGCGTCTTTTGTAATCTTTGTGGATAAATGGTGCCTAAAAGAGAGTAATTATAAGTAGTACTAATGACTTTAAAACTATTTGAAACAATTTTTTAAGTCACATAAAATCTTACAGCTTAGTTTATATTATTTTTGGTACTATTTCTCTATTTTAATTAACTTACATTTTACGTTAATTGATCCTATTAATGTATTATTTTTATTCGATGTTAAAAATCGAGCAAAAAATTAAGATCATACTTATTTTGCTTCGCCTCGAATGACTAGTGCTTCGTGGAGCGGAAAAATGTCGTTTATATTATTAAATTCGTTTACATGATCAATAAATTTGCTAAGCATGACCAAGGTTACATTACTCGTGCGGATTTACGTACCGTGGAAGCCCACGCGGCCGTGGGTAGCGCCCACGGATATGGGATTGCGTTACCAAAGCTACCTAATGGACAAATTGAAAGCAGACAAATACACAGAAGGCGTAATACCAAATCTTAATTACCAGGAACTGTCTGATCGTATATCGTTCTTTGATTGTAAATCGACTTGTTTTCTTTTCTGCCGAACTCTAAAAAGTTATATTATTAATTATAATACGTCGTTACTTAATAAAACTACAGCGCAATTTAAGTGCACGATATTAGTAAATAATGGGCTTAGGTAATCAGGAAACAAGATATCTATACAAGTGATCCTTGGCCTAATTGAAATATATCGGGGTAAAATTTAAATAGCAACTAATTTAGACGTGAATTACTAGAGCATATTACCTACTCTAGATTTATTTGAAATAAATTCTGAGCAATATAATTGTGTCAAACTGTCGCACGGCTATGCTTTGACGTATAGTTACTTATAGTCCCACCCACTAAGTTCCCACCGTTCGCTGACCTCATGCCTTGAAGTAATGACAAAACCTACGCGTAATTATCCGCATACTTTATGTTTACTTTATAATCAAATAAAAAAAACACGGAAGCTAGTCACGATTTAATATAAGCCAATTATATAACAATACACAACAATAAAGTACAATGCGTGTAGAATAACATAAGACTATTGGGGTTACACCTGCCCACTCAGATTCCTATAACGTCATGGATCAAGTCTCATTTTACTGTACTCGACTTACTAAAAGCTGTTCACTGGCTGTTTTTGTATAAATAAAATTTCAACAAAATTAGGTCAGATAAGACAATTTGTCTAAAATATCTAACCAACTTTGATACAATTTAATTTAAAAAATTATAACATTTACGATCTTTACATAGTAATAATGCTAATAAGAAGTAGTTAAACTCAGGCAGCGTAACTAATGATTGTAATAGAGATATGCTCCTGTGGTACTTGTGTTTAGTTACACCATATTGTGGCCATAACGTAACTTTTGCTTATCGGGCGCAGGACTAATCTACGGCCATTTAAGGAAACGGTCGCGACATAGCGTGACTAAACAGACTAAAGGAGCTGTAGCGTCACCCTTACCATGAATTTACATTTGTGTTCTTTCCAAACACCTGTACAAAATTATTTTGTCATCCCTTTTTATGAAAACATAGAGCTAGGAATATACATGTTTACTAGTGTATTGAAAACTCTATCACTTGACAAGTGAACTAAATTTGTAGCATGACTAAAACAATTCTATGAGTGGTTTAAAATTTCCGAGTATTCAGCTATCACGTAGTAGGTGATACTGAGGTGACGAGGAGGAACTGCAATTTAGTATCGCCCACGAGACATTTGTGAAGTATGTTGACGGACATACCATCGGAAACTTCCTCTAAATATCCCATAGCACTAAGAAAACAACGATGTTTGACAGTCTCTTAAAACTAAAACTAATGAAACGTAGTTTTTAGTATTGTCGACTTCATCAAACTTAATTCGACCCAAAAGAACACCCCCCTACAATTTCCCAAAAAAACATAGTCAATATAAATGGAAACGTTTTTAAGGCATTCTACGGCTTATTAAACATACCATTTTTTTATTATGCAAGGCCCATAGACTCCCACGTATTTTCGCGATATGTTACTTATGTAAAATATCTTGCATAATAATTTTGTAAGTCTCGAAACGGAAATCGTTTCAATGTTTATCGGTTAAGGAAAAATTATAAAACGGAAACATATCAAGTTACAATTTATAAGTTAAAGTCAAAAACATTTATTGGCATTTACCAATGTCTACATGGTGTTTCAATTTCACCACAATTTTTGTATAATTTAGTTCTCTAATCTGAAGAACGCATGGTCATAAGGATATTCTGACGTTACTTATCTACAAATCAACGAAAAACTCATATAACTTAAATTTTATTCATTACTGTTGTGGAAGATTTCCTTATGCTTTAGTTTTTACTGAACACTTTGTATTTTTTACATAATTAATACTATTGTTAAAGTTTCCTGGTTCTCGGAACTGGAAATGTATTATACTTGGTTACTTATATGTAGTTTATTTTTAATTCATTATCCTTAAGTATTTACTAATGAGGTTTTTGATTGCTAAAAAAACAAGTGCTATTTTTATGGCTATCTACGCAAAATCTATCATTATTTTAGTATAAGGAAATATTTTAAAGTACATATGTGTATATTTCTACGAAAATCGTCTGTAAATTTCCGACAACATGTTTGTGACACCGTACAAACGTAACAAATTAGTCACTTTTAACAACGACTTATTGTTAACGAAACAATACACACGCGAGTGCCTCACTGACCGAACGCCCTAAATGGAGACGTTTCGTGAAGCAAAGGAAATGTCGATCGCAATCATTAACCTTAATTTAAAGACACGATTCGTAGACTATACTTTTTGTTATTTAAAATGGGCCAGGTAAAGAAAGTTTATGACAGTCGTAGGTTACGGAATTTAAGTTTAGTTAAATGAGCTAAAATGTACATAAATAAACATAAAAACAATACGAAAATTAAAAATTATTTTGACTGAGTTGCAATTAATTTAGTGAACACATAGCACACACAAATATCGTTGAGGCACAACACTAGAACGGTAAACACCATTAGAAAGACTACGAATATAAGAATTTAATAAAGAATCAACTTCAGTTTCACGACAAATTGGAACTTTCAGACGCTTTATTCATGTTTTATTAACGACAAATATCTTGTTAAAACTGTTTATGTATTCTAGGCACAGATTGATAACATATAAAAAACAAATCAATGAATTACCTATGTGAATCATCGTAAAATAATCGATTCTTGTGAAAAATTTAATGAATCAGTCAATGCTCGTTGACTACCTACGCAATATTTTGTTTTAAATCTTTAATAGATTTTTGCTCTTTAATTTTTAAATGTCTTACAATTTTATGTAGAGCAGGATACAACTTTTACCTTTTTACCCGTAACTTTATTTGGCCAATATCTAGCTTCAAGTTTTAAAAACAGACATTCGTAGCATGTTTATGTAACATTTAATTAACACGTCAGTTTTACATTGGAACAATTGTCGTCTAATCCGTCACGCATGTAAATCATTTCCGCGTTGCTCCTTAGCTTCCATCCCACGTATGTTCCCGAGGCTATGACAGCACTAGCCTTGTAGGTTTGTGTTTACGACTACCTAAATTAATATTCTAGAAGGCTAGTTGTAAGTACGATCAGAGCATATACAAATTGCTAAGTTTCCTGGTATCCGTCATCCTGTCCTTTCCGTATTGTATACAGGATAACGAGATGCAGGCAATAAGCCAACGCTTAACCCTATTTTAATTTAAATTGTATATCATTGTATGGATTATTCGTATTTCCTTTACACAATCAATGTAATTATGGTCGCGGGCGACAGCTAGTATTTGCTAATAGCAGCCACTTTATTTTGGATTCCAGCAACATTTACTATATTTTCTGTATTACAATTCGAATTACAGAAAATGTTTGAATAAATATTTGCCTTTATGCTGAATAGCGTAATAACTTTTTATAAATTCTTAATTATGATTTTAATTTTAACAAAATCGGGTAATTCTTCACGACCTTCTAAGTGTTTAAAACACGTTCATAAGTTGATTAATATCGTTGTTTTTTTACAAAAAGTCTGGTTTTTGTCGTTTTTCGATGTGCATTAGCTGTAAAATCAGACCGCGTGTTGTGAGACAGTACTTTGCCTCGAATTAGAGACGGAACGAGCAATTTACAGAACAATGGTTCACTAACAAATCACTGAAGGCCGTATTGACGTAATCAAGAATTATCGTATCCAAGATTTCTAAGTCTTCATTTTGATTTATAATACCTTACAAAAACTTGTCAACTTTAACAGTCTCATAGACTCGTGTCTGTATCGAAACTGCTCTTACTGTTATGTTATGTAAAAATATACATTAATTTAACACAGTTTTATTTTATTAAGTTTAGCAAAATGTTTTACTGATTTCTATTAGCGCTAAATAAAAAGTCAATATCTTTTCTTTCCGAAGTGATTAATGTTCCTTTATGCATATGTATCAAAGACAAAATTTAATTGAAAAGTATCCCATCCTAAAAGATAAGCAAATATTTCTACCTGGTTCATCATTATCTCTAAAAACAGCAATCGGTTCACTTCGCGAAGAGAACAAAAAAGAGTATAAGCGTCAACTAACGAAATAAATGAACAAAATAAATCAATTCTAAAACACTGTGCTGATTTTAAATTGACTTAAATAAAAAGCAAGATAAAACGAACGCAAACACGCTATTGCTTCTGAAGTCAACGCAATCCCGCTGTAGTCAGAAAATATACTTTATGGAAATAGAAGTTTTATTAGAAATAAAGATAAAATGAGGACCACCAAAAATGCTTTCTTTCAACCATTTTTGTTGCCGTTAAATTAAACGGACATGTCATTAAGATGTCCTTGACACAATCGATATTAAATCACTGGGACAATCTCCACTCCCACGCACATCTAGCCCACCAAAGACTGCATGCAGCTAGATTAATTTGCCTAGACCTTGTCTTAACATAATATTATAATCAAATGATAACTTACCATTTTAATGAGGCGTTATTTACTGCATATTGCACAATATTATTTTTAAAGAAGGTAATGATTTTTGTAACTCGATCATCGCGACAATTAATTACCAGACACGGCGATTGTCAGATGGCATATTCTTCGAAGTACCTTCGCATCTTGTGAATTATTATTAAGATTCTGAGCATTTCAAACAGATAACAAAATCGAGCACATCTCAACGTTGAATTTTACACAAAACTTTTTAGATAAAATGTTATCTGGCGCCCTTAAAACACTTTACCAAAATTTTTCATGATTTGTACAGTATTACATAAAGTACCAACATACAAATATTTATGTTTTTTTTAATTTTAGATATGGGCATGCAGTGCGCTGGCTGCATTGGACGGCTACAGTTCGCAGCAGGATCCTGATCAGTTCCACATTCAAACGGATGAAGACGATGAGCGGTACTTTCTTTACCAAACTCACAACGGTCAATATCGCAAAGAGAGAAGGCTGAAAGACGGCTCAGTTGTAGGTGAGTAGTATTAGAATAAAATGTCCGCGTAACAATCATGTCATTTCTTTTTAAAATTACTGTAGTTCATTACGAGATCACAATTCGATGATAACGCTTGATAATTCCACCATCGTCATCATTATCATCATCAACCTGTTCTACCATACATTCTACAATTCATCCATTAATTCAGACCTTAATGCATTTACAGTAAGCCTCATTATCATTGTACAGCCTCTTTTGACTGTACCTATAAACAATACTAGTTTTAATAATTTACTTTCAAAGATGCTTTTTCTCATAATTTACAGGAACAACCGGATGGGTAGGCGCAGATGGATTCCTTAGGTTGCAAGACTACATTGCCGATGACCAGGGATACAGAATTTACAAATCTAAGACTGTCTATGTTGGATTGAACCGACCTATTGGAGTACGTATATTAGTTAAATTTTACAGAAATGTTTTAGCTTATATATGTACATACTCGTATATTATAGTACATATACTTTTATATACTTAAGGCGTTAATTGATGTTGCTTGTAGGAGTCAATTAAAATGGCAAAGACTGCACCTACTGATTCCGGGTTTGGAGTCACACCCGCGCCGCCGCCACATCACTCCAGCGCGCCCGCACAAAGCATCACCACAACCCCAGCGCCTACAACTGCCCACCAGCCGCCACAGCCATACCCGAGCGAAGTATCCATTACTCCAACCCCGTATTCTTACCCCGCGCCCACTTCGACCCCACACGTTGAAGTATCGCCCAACTCTATTGATAGTTCAACGCCATATAATTTAAAACCAACTGTACCACCGATCACAGCTGAAGATGCATCTCCTTCCCCGAGCCCTTACGATTACGACAATACGAACACAATTGATGACCACTACTACGCTAGTGATAGCTCACCTTACAGACGATATGATGTCTACAATCCTAACTCTTATCGTCATGCCGACGACTGGACCCGCCGATATCAAGGAAATGTGCGAGTGGGTGATGGATACACACCACAGTTTCCAGGATACGATGGTGTAGCGTACAGAAGAAACGGATTTAGGTATTACCTGCCAAAGCAGTATCACGAAGAAGCTACCCAAGATGCTAACGAACGAATCGGTAGCTTCGGTTACGTAGATCCGTTTGGTATTCGAAGAGTTATATATTACAACACGTCACCGGGCGAAGGTTTCCAAATTCGTAAGAACAACAGGTACGTAGGCCACGATGCGACGCCTTACGATCCCAGACCTGTTCAGTGAATTCGAGTCATTATTTGTGTAAAGTAAGTCAAAGTTACCTCTTGCATATCAGTATTTTATACGTTACAAAAAAAAATTAATTGACGAAGACAAAACGATTGAATCTCGAACGAAATTTCTTAGCCATAAATCTATAAAAATTAAGTGGGTGTTAACCACGAGAAAAAGAATATAATCTTTAACTTAATTTATTACTTTAGTTTATGATTAATCTTTTTAAAGAACACTTAAATTCGTGACCGCTGAATATCGGTGCCATTTTAAACGATAATATCGAATGTTTAATAAAATGCACTTTTTAATTAACAACGTAACATATTATAATTTTTTACAGAGAGATACTTAAATAATCTTCTTAAAAGTTATGAATGTAATTGTACAATGAAATAATCGTTTTCATAAGGATTTTCTATATTGAACTATCACGAGAGTTCATCAAGGTGAATAAACTCAAGTGGGCGTCTTATTACAAAGCCTTTTATGTATTTCCACAAATTAGACCATTCTGCCTAAACTTAGCATTCAAAGTGCCTTTTGTAAAATAACAGCCAAGATTTATATCAAGATAGTAAAACTTATTATACTTAGTTATATAATAAATATAAGTTTTTGCTTCTAAAAGGCGCTCCGAATACTAAAAGTTAATAAAAAACTGTTTAATTTCTCTTTAATAGCTTGAATTAAATTAGACGAAGTACAAAATCATCTGATCTAATGTTTTTGTAACAAACGAAAAATAGTTTTTTATAAGCTATTAAAAATAATTGTTAATTAAAATTACAAAAACTTGTCTGAAATCTAAATCAAAATCGAATACAGTAGAATGCCGATTATCTGAATTAATGGGGACCGGGGTTGATTCGGATAATCGAAAATTCGGATAATCGGACATAATAAAGAAAATAAACTGTCACACATAGAATAAACTTTATTAAGTTTAAAAAACACAGTTCTATAATAACGCTCGATTAGAGTAAGTTGAAAATCTCGATCCGAGTAAGTTGCAACCCCATCAGGCCTCCAGTCAACAAAAGAAAACTTGGTACCGATTCAAATATTTGGCGATTCGGTTAATCGGCATTCAGATAATCGGTTTTTTACTGTGTTATAATTATGTATTTTTAATGACAATTGTCGCAATATTATGCACACATACGTAAATAATTGTATTAATATGTACAATATATTTACATATTGATTGATTTATCGGTGCTTTAGCTTGGTGTAAGTGTAAAAGAAAAAGTTGTTGCGAATAATTTGTCATTATTTTTATCATTCGACGACTACAAAAACATCATAATGACAACTTGTTGCAGCAACTTAAATGGGACATTTCTGTAATATTAATTTTAACTTACCTTATAAATGTGTATACTATTTTATCTATATTGTTAAATATTGTTATTATAAATTATTTTCTGTTTGTATATTTAAAACTGTAACTTTATCATAATTTACTGAGCTGTAGCTAAAATCTCTTAACAAATAAACACATGAAAATTAACTATCATTGGTCTACTAGTTTTATCCTGTTTGTTATTTCGAATAAAATAAAAACTTTTTAATTGGTACACAGAGAATCATTTTGAACGTTTGAAAGACAAGGAATGATGTGAGTTAGAACAAATTAGTTACAAATAAAATCTGTGATACGATGTAATATTGTTTTAGAGAAAGTGAAGAAAAATGCGTTTTAATTTTTTCAATTTAATTTGAATTTTCACAAAAATTTTGATTAAAATATTTATTTACGCCGCGGTGTAAAAGATAACGATATAGGCTTATCTGGCTTATTGATAAGCAACGTTCTTATGCCTAGATCTCCGCCCATCCATTTTATTTCGAATTCTTGCACTAACTGAAATAAAAAAAATGTAAATAATATATACCAATATATTTTAACCGCACACGAACAGTTCCAGCCAGTGATTGTGGTAGCTTAGACAAATAGGTTTAACCGGGGAAGGTTTCATAACCATTGTATAAAGATTATACTGCATTTCAAAAGAGGTTTCCTGAATACTCAGGGTATTTGCGAACAAGAATAAGAAAGAAAAGACATTTTAGATAGTTTTAAGTTTAGTTTTTCGGACAAACTGCTAGGATTTAAGTGAACATAGACTTACTCGAATCAGAATAATGTATATATTTTGTTCAGCTATTCTCCTAGCAATGCAGGATCGTGGACCAAATCCGAATGGCAGGCTGAGAAATGGATGTATGTTCTCGTATTGAGACGAGCCGCGGATCCAACGCTCCGGCTTGAAGACCAATGGCTCTTTCACGTATTGCGGCAAACGCGACGCTACCATATTCTGTGTCACTATCACTGTCTGAATTCAAAATAATGTTAAATCAATTTTGCTACAGGAAATTAAGATTGGTCGCTTAAACACAAGCCAGTAAACATTGAAGATCAAAAATAAGTTTGGACGACAATTTGTTTTTTACTTGCGGTTACGATTACGAAATGTCTATTCGATTATTAAATAGGATAATTATTTCATGTATTTCCTTGGAACAACTTACCCCTTGAGGAATCAAATATCCTTTTAGTACAATATCTTTTTGCAACAAGCGTCCAACGCCGACCGAAACAGGATTGAGTCGCAGACTCTCTTTAACGCAGCTCCGTAAGTATACAGCTTTTGAGAGTACGTTAGATGTAAGAGGGTCGTTTGGTGACAGTAATTTTGAAGCTTCATCATACAATTTCCTCTGACATTCTGGATTGCGGGCAAGATGATACAGTGCGAAGCTCGTAGCGTAAGCCGTCTTAAAAGAAAAATGGCACTTAAGATCTCTTATATTTTATTAGAACCTTAATTTCCATACACATCACTGTACTATTTTATTTCGGAGGTATGTAGAGTACAAAACTTCATACGCCCGAAAATGTGTTAAAGAAGTGGCTTTATTTATAAAGATAATTGGCAAATACTTTAGCATTAGATTAATAATCCAAATTATAAATTATTTGATTGAAGAATTTGTGTTATTTTAAAAATATTTATAAGGCATAGTTAACTTATGTATACCGTATCAATGGCTGCCATAAGTATGTCGACCATCATGCCCGTAATATCCTTTATATCTAGATTGGGTTGCTCCAGAAATGAATCTAATAATGATTTGCTAGCGCCCTTCTTTCCTTTTTCAAAAAAGTTTATTTTGTTTAGTAAAATTTCTATTGATATCCTGGAAAATAGAAAATTAACGAAAAATATTATAAACGTAAACGTATATTCATAAATTACAAAAGTGAAAACATACTTTTCTAAATATTCTTGAGATTCAGCAAGTCTTTTATACAAGGGTGTTTTAAAAAACCTCCAAAGAATTCCTTTGTCCAGTTTCATAATCCCACTATTGGAGCCAAAAGCAGCTGCGATGACTCGACTGCTGCGGGAATGGGGCATTTGTTCCTCCATTGAGAAACTATTAAATCTTTCATTCATAGCCACTACCCCAATCACTGAAAATGGAAGAATATACAATTATATGTTCATTGCCAAGTACAATAGATAAATTACGTGATGGTATTTTAATCTTCTTGTGAAGTACAAATAGCAAAGACGTATGTTTTAAGTATTGCAGCTATTGATGTGATAGGAGGTCAGTCCACCAAATAATTTTAGTATGTGCTTTATCAACCTTAGAGGCAGAAAATAAACGAAGTGTTTGAATAGCAGCAGTTATCATACATACCTTCGAGATTCAATCTATTAAGATATTTAAGAAAATCTTCTTTGTGTGACAACTCGCTTTTCTTTATCCAATCAACAAATTCACAAGCAACCTTATCCGCACTCTCGACGTATTGCTTAGCATTTTGTGGACCTGTAAAATTCTTTTGGAAAGTGCTACGGAGGCGCCACCAATCGGGACCATTCCTAGAAAAGAAAGACAGAGTTTGTTCTTTTTCTGAATATGATATGTAGTAAGTGATTTACTTGTACTTATTACAAATGTTAATCTCGTCGATGAACGTGGTATTTGTGGTGGTTTTGCTCATCAAAATATTAATTTGTTTTACAATTGCATGTTTTATGAGCAGTTTAGAAACAGAAAACTTATATAAAGTATCTAATCATAAGTACGTTGAAAGCAAACCGCCAGTATTGTAAATATTTGGTTTGCTCAGCCGATAATGTAGCATTGCAACATGACTCCGCCTCGATGGATGACGATCGTCCTGTCGGAATACCGCTTCGATCACTTCCGGTTCGTAAACATGGAGTAAGTTCACACCGGGGACTTCCTTCACCAGACCTCCGTAGCGACGCCAATTTAACCAGGCATTCTTATCAAGTGCCTCTGCATTATATTCTCCTGGAATATAAACAAACGAATTCCAATACAAAAAAGGGTAATCTACATCAAATGCATAGTACGTTGCCATCTACAAAATATGCATTTTACGTTAAATAAAACAACAAAACAAGATTGTTTTGATTGCGTTTTTTTGCTAAAAATTACTTTTTTTAATAGCTGGCACGGCAAATAGCACTCTTATACACGTATGTAATATAAAACGAGTTTTAAAAAGTAATCATCTGTTTAAGCAATAAGTAAAGAATAAATTTCTTTGGTAGTGCAATATTAAATATATTAAAATGCATTACTTACCTACAATCGGCCAATATTTGTGTAACGTTCCGAGAATCGGGTAGCTCTTGGGGCCGGGAATATCGTTAAAATTCATTAACTTATCACAGTTTGAGCTTTGCTTATTCAAATATCTTAATCCATATCCCCATATCATACTACACCTGTTCCTATATTGTTTTATAAATACTGTCTTATAACTTTTCTTCATATTAAACATGGTTTAAATTGTTCGAACTACGATCTTATACGTATCGCACGAAAAACGGACTATCACTGAGCATCTGATTACAGAATATCGCCGGACCGTAATAAGATGCACATAACGTAAGGAAAAAAAAAACAGATCGGGTCCAGGTAACTTGAATATAAATGTACTTTACAACGCCATACGAACAAGGTTGATTTATAATGCCAGCTAGCATCGATTTCATATTGTTTACGCGGTAAAAATACTTTGCTATTACATTTCGTGTTTTAAAACGTTTTGATAAAGATTGTCGGTCAAAAGTTTTGCATATAATAAAATGTAGAGTATGTAATGTCGAAAAAAAAAACATTTATAAGGTAAAACAAATTTTTATCATTTTTGTCCGACTGTCTTACGGGCTACTTTTTTTCCTTTTTCTGCTCTGACAAAGTCGCGTGCGATTGTCAAATGTTGAAGATTAGCTCATATAATTTCTGATTGAGTCAAAAAGTAGTCAAGCTTTAAATTGTAATTGTTGAATGAACATTATACTACAATCAAATTTAAACTATAGGTTAGTCTTTGTTGCTGTAAATGATGCAAATTAACAATGCAAAATGATCCAAAATATTTGCGCATAGTATAAACTAACAGTTGTACTTATGATAGAGTATGTGGAAGAAAATCATTTAAAGGTTAATACATTAAAGTTAAAGATTGGGTATGGGCTGCTAAAAATGAAAAAAAATCAAATTAATATTAACATCTCATTTTTATTTTTACTAGCTTTATAGGTATTCTTGCTTCGGCAACTTTTGATATAAAACTTTCGCCTAATTTACTATTACCTTCAATATCTAAAGTATTTAAATCTGTAACAATATCTAAGCCTCTTCGCCATTTCTCTAAACCATTCCAAGCTATCATAACCCCATTATCTGTACATAATTTAGGAGTAGGCCTATATATTTGATAATTGAATTCATGACACAATAATGATAATGCATTAAAAATGTAATTATTACAAGCAACTCCACCAGAGACAATTAATTGTTTTTTACTATCAGGTATTAAATTATTTTGTTGACAAAACTCCATAGCTCTCTGTGTTCTATGAACTAAATGTCTAGATGTGGCCATCAACATAGCTGCGCATAAATCATTTACCTCTGGTATTAACTTGTCAGCAGTAATCTGATGTTCTTTTTCTTTTCTATGTAAATGTAGCAACACAGATGTTTTAAGTCCATTAAAACTAAAATTGCAATCTTTGTAATCAGCTAAAGGTAAAGGTAGTTTGAATAAATGAGGATTAGTAGCTCTTGATCCAGCTACCTCAACTGCTTGTCCCCCACACATCTGAGCAAATTCAGGGATATTCCTCAGTTTCATTCTTCTAGCAACTTTGTCAAACATTTCACCAGGTGCCATATCAATGCTTTCTCCAAGTAGTTTAAATTGTATTACATCTTCAACAACAGCTAACAGACAATGGCCTCCAGATATTAACAAAGTTAAGTATGGAAATTCAATATTATGTTGCATTCTTGCAACTAATGCATGAGCTTCCATATGATGTATTGGAATTATTGGTTTATTATATTTACGCGCTAGATGTTTTGCATACTTCATTCCAACTACAAGGCTCAGTGGAAGACCTGGTTTCAAAGTCACTGCTATTGCAGCAATATCGTCCATCGTGACTCGAGCTTGCTGTAATGTTTCAGATACGACTGGTTCAACAGAGCTGCTATGCAAATCACGAGCTATATCCGGAATTATGCCTCCATGTCGTAAATGCATTAAGTTCTGTGAATGTAGAGATTCCGCTAATAATTCGCCGGTTTTATTTAAAATTGCACAGCCTGTATCGTCGCAAGATGTTTCTAAGCCAAGTATAAGGCTATTAGTATATTTTCTTTTCGATAAAGCCAATTCATTTCTAACAGAAAAGACATTTCTATTTAAAGTAAATTTATTTACAAGTTTAATTAAACGCGGTCTAATAAGCATATTATTTTAAAACTAACCTATAAAAAATTAAAATACAAAAATAAACATATGACTGTGTCACAATGACAAACGTCAAAGCGTAAACATTGCCAATAAATCTTAATGACTCTATCCAAGTCATTAATCAAATTATTTTCTTTGTCTCCACTGTTTGGTTTATTTAAAACGCGACTTCTGTAGTTGTCCTAGTTGGATTCCTACATTTTAACTTGAATTACAACAGTATCCAGAGGATTCGCTAGAAACGAGAAATTCACTTGTACGTCTGTTGTAAGTCTATGGTAATATTGTTTGATCTATCCTGTCAGTTACTCTTGTCTATGTGTATCTGTGTTTTTGACTTTTGATTGTATTAAAATTTATTCAGTGCCCGATCTACCAACTTTAATGCTAATTACAAGTAATAATTATAAATAACCTTATAGGCTTGCCAAATTATCGGTACCTATATAACCCTGTTAATGTAGATCTAGAATATAGCGCTCCGATTATCTCATCACAATGGAATTTTTTGAGAAGATTTATGCTAACATTAAAACACAAGTTTTCAGTCTACCGGTTACAGTTCCCAAAACTGTAGAGTATATTAATAAATCTGTAAACAGAATAAGGATACCGCCATTCACTAAGGACAATGTTTTATTTTATTATTTGCCTTTACAAGGCCTCGTCAGTTACACAACATTATCAGTCAGTGTGATGAATCCACACTTGATGGTCAGGTATGTACTTCTTTAACAAATCTGTTTTTTTATGCGAAATACATCTTTATACACCCCATCATTGCTTTTCCGTGGACAATATTGTGCACTTTCAACTTTAAGGTACTGTTCCATTCAGAGATACTTTAAATTATTTATTATGATCTGCATATTATATACCAAATGTCAATTGTATAAGCATGTAAACATCATATTTACAAACACCATGTGCACAGAGTATCTATTAGATTGATATAAATGTTACCAATATAGTTCCTAACAATGCTGCCACTTTTACTTACATTTAATAGTGAGTATACTCATTTCAGATTGTTTCCTCGGCGCGATGTGACAGATGTCTTGTTCCTATCGGCTGGCAGTGGAGCTGGACTCTGGCTTTGGGGACGACCACATATTGCCACTGCTGCACCAGCAAGACGTTTCTCTTGGGCATTTCTTGGTGGTTGCCTCTGGCCTTTAGGTTCTATATTCTTATGGGCAATCTTACGAAGCTCTGTGGGTCAGAGACCAGTCATTGGCACAGTACTTGGTATTGCCACAGGTGCAACGTTAACTAATATAGCATTGGATTATTTTAACTATGTTGAACTTATGTTCTGCGGTGAAGTACGACTCCCTGAAGAAACATATAGCCCTAACAGTGATGATGAAAAATATGATATTGACATATAAAATATATTTAGCATGCTTGTTTGTTGTTAGTTACTTAAATGAGACATGAGCATTTTCCAAAATTAAGTGCACATTATTTTCTAACTATTTATTCATATTATAGTGTTGGTGTTTAAATCCTTTAATAAATGTCTAGTCATAAGGAATGAAAACTTCGAATAAATAATTGAACTAAAAATATTTTTAGTCCTTTAATATTAGTTAAGAACTCATTTATTTATATTATGCTTTCCAAGATGTTTCTTTTGTAATCTACCTTCTATTCCTAGCCTTGTTCAAAAATATCACATGAATACATCTTTATTTAAAAAAAATAGAATAAATAAGTAGGTACTGCAATGTACTTGTTTTATTTAAGTTACAAATTAGCTGACACATGTTAAATTGTGTTGCGGCCTCCACTTTGGTAGCTATTCCCAATCTTTAAATCACAACATTATTTTTTGAAGGTTTTATGCACTTATAAATAGACCAAGTTCAAATTTTACAAAGCAATCACATCATTCACATTCAAAATGTAATTACATTTTATTTTTGAAGGTAATAAATTAAGGTTTCTTAATTATATCGGAAATAAAAACAAATTACTTTTTAAATCATTTATTTCAAAATATTGTATATAGGTTTTTTCTCAGTGACAACTAATTATTTTGTGGTGGCTTGGACCATTCAACATTCAGAATCAAGTGATCGTAACCGTAACCGTTAAGTATTTGAATAGCTTTTGCAGCATCAGCTTTGAACTTAAAGTGAACATAAGCAAACCCTTTGCATTGTCCAGTACTCTGAAACAAAAAAAATACGCATGATAGTTGAGAAAAAGGATGCCTGCATATTGGAGGATGTCAAGGCAGGCTAGGTCTAATAGGTAGGTATTTTCTTCATTTGAAAAATAGTTATTACAACCATTTTACCAAGAACTAAATTTATACAGTAGCCTTTCAATGTAACATAAAGAATGCAATTGTGGAGTAGCAGTAAATAACTGCTTACAAGTAATAATGAAACTTTTCTATCTAGCTGAACCTTGATAATACTAAACCTCATATGTCCACTCAATCATAGGGTAGGTTGTTAAAAATAACCAAAGTCACTAATTAAAACGAGGTAAATAAAATGTGGGCCAAACCTTTTCTTTTGCAAGGTACAGCTTCTGCACAGGTCCGAAACCACGAACCAGGTCATCCAGATCGGCTTCCACTGCAAAGTTGCTAAGATTGGAGATACGAATGGCTGCTATGTCATCACGTCTTGGGCCTGGGGGCTCACAGCTGCGAGGCTTGGCGCCTTCGCGCATGTTCGGCGCGATGTACTTGTTGGTGGTAGCAGGAGTCTTCGTTTCTGAAAATGGAAATTTAATGTAATGAATTAACAAAAAGTAGAACATTTATGGATGGGTCATTTAGACTATGACGTCATTTCTAGTCCTTTAGGCCCATCCCATTATAATCTAGATAGCAAAAGCGAAAAAAATGGTCCATCCTCTTTGCTTAGTTTTACTCATGAAAAACTATTAAATGTTTTATAAATAATTGTTATTTATCAATGTAGTAGCTGTCGCCCGTGACTCCGTCCGCGCGGAATTTATAAAACCATAATTAGTAGCTATGTAGTATGTGTTCTAGAATAATTACTATTATATATGTTTGACAAATTTCACAAATCCACTCAGCTGTTCTGAAGATACCTTAAAACAAACATACATCCATCCATCTATCGAAACATTCGCTTTTATAATATATGCAAGACTAGAAAGTAATTACTACTTACCAGCAGCTTTAGCCGCTTCATTGGCCTTGGCCATAACAACATCACTGTTTTTGAATGGACAGCTCAAAGTCCAATGTTCACCCTGGCATGTTCGGCACTTGTAGATGACACTACTTGTTTGAGGCTAAAATAAAAATGTGCTAGTAAATAGGTATTCATAATCTAAATGTAGTAAATTTACATATATTGGGCTTGAATTGAATTGAATTGTATCAATACATATCTTATGATATGAATTATGATCTTATCCCAATAAAAAGAACAGTTGCATAGTAAAACAATACCAAATATGAAATTGTTATTCTTTAGGCAACATTACTATATGCAATATCAAAAAAATACCTTAAGACCATCAAGATCACCATCATCGGTTCGTTGACTCTCTTCTTTACTTGTGATGAACTGCATAAATACATCTTCAGAAACATTGGTGGTTGCAGGATTAGGACCTGGCTTATCACTTGCAGAATCACCAAATTTACTCCATGTTTTACGCTTTGCAATACTCTAAACCACATAAATAAAATTGTATTAATAATTAACTCTTTCCTTATGTAGCATCACCTACTTTCTATTTAGTAGCTTGTTGAAATGGATGGTAAATCATTCTTATTTCAAACTAAAAAAGCTATAATTCAAATATTAACTGACAGTAACTATATAAAACTACAAATATATTTTTACCTTTGACACAACACGCTTCTCAATTTTATATGTCCTTACAATTTTAACCTTCTTATTGTCATTGTCATATTTATATTCGGTGACAATCTTCAAGCCATTTTCTACGACTTCCGATGGAGGAGGTAGAGCTCCCTGATCAATTTCAACCTCATCTGCCCAAGAAGATTGTATATCATCAGCTACAGGCATCTGTAAAGAAAAAAAATTAAATAGACATTAAATATTTTTATTTAAAAAAATGAAAATTCCCCATCAATAATACAATTTATTTGATGGAGAACACACTTTATATACGTAAATATTCAAAAAATCAATTCGAATATATTTATACAAATATTTGACTGCTTAAATGCTATAGAAGCTGCCCTATTTCGTTTTACCTTACATCAGATATGTGTAAATACACAATAATTAAAATTGTAACGTAAATATTATAAAGTAACTACACTTCAATCAAGATCCTTTCCGATATTTTATCCTTGGTAATAACCCTTTGTTGACAATAGAAAATACGCATAAATAAGTTTAGCACGGATCGATTTCTATCTACTGTTTTAAAATGTACCTTCATTTGTTAATTAAGATTTATTCTAAGAATTTAAAATATGTTTTAAGGCAGTTCTGAATATGATAACATGATGGTACAACACGGAATTAATGAGGCAAATCGCTCTTAACTCATAACCTCACTTTCAATAGTTTCTAACGTTCTAGAAGAGGAAAAACTAAATAGTGTCACATAGTAATGATGTAAAGTTCATTGTATATAATCAAATTACCTTTATTGTTCCAAACAGAACGTTTTACTCGTATATAAAACAGCCACGCACAGTCACTTCATATGAAAAGTCAGATTCTTTTTCAAAATCCAAAGAGAGGAGATCCAGAGTGTGTCAAACAAGTGCCAAATCCCAAATCTAGAAATGGAAAACAAAAACAGACTAATAAAATATGTTAGCACCACTTTCATTATTTAATCATTAAATGAAATTACATTATTTTTAAGTAATAATTACAGTTATTAAGATCAAACTGTTTATTTCACATGTTGATCTATCTTAGTTTTTTGGAAACAATAAGCTAAGCCCCGCTATGTTTAATCTGTATTGCTTTTGCTTTTTATATTTTTTCTCTGTTCTGTTGTCAAGGTTTATTTTCATGGATTAAAAATTTATCAATTTATTTTGATGATTCTGGAGGCTCTGTACATCATTGACGATTTGGTAAGTCTGATTGTCTAAATACATTTAGAATGAAGGAGTCATATATTAATGTCTATAGAAAAAGCAATCTCTTGAAATCCAGTTGTTCTTTCACTTTATCCACGTTTGCTTGGAACTAAGATATACGCCCACAATAATGTCAATAGTTATACAGATACATACTAATATATTGACCTATGAGCACTATGTTACCATCTGGGTCACTGGAATTATAATTTGTGTATTTAATATTATTTTTTTATAAAGCATAACTATGTGTATAAGCTAAAATATGTGGAACCAGTATGAAAATTGCTATAGACCACCAAATTTATAATACACACAAATAATTTTTTAAAATAAAAACTTGACTAACGATTCTCATTACCATTAAATGTTACATTTATTCTTATAAACTAATACAATTATAAATAGTTCAGAGATTTTTCATTTTAACACTAATTAAGCTCAATGCAATCCTATTATAAGAAACTTAATCCGTTATGTTGGAATAGGTTGCTACTTCATCTACATAGAAGGCTTCTGGAAAGGAAACACACTTGCTTCATTCAATTCTTAATGTTGAAATAGTAATACTTCCTAATTAGGACAAGATGTTAATTAAAAAAAATGTTCCACAAACTAAATTTGAATAGACAAGACTTTTAAGAATATTACTAAAAACTATACACTCAGTAGTTCCTCTGAGCAATAAAATAAAAATGATAAACTTGTACAAAGTTTGTATACAATTTTCTGATACTCACTAAATCAATTATTATTAAGTGATGAAATGATACAATGCCTCAGTAATTTGTCATTTGTAATTTTTACATCTCATATATACAATAGCTGTTTATGTAACGTAACAATGGAAAAATTGGCAATATTAGAATTGTCTGTTACATCAGGTAGTTGATAGAAATCAAATATACAATACCTATAGCCCACAAGGAGAAATTATTCAGTGTTAGTGTGTGTACACATGTAAACACATTGTTTTTCATGGGTACATATCTCCAATTTACTGTGAACTCTGGTAGATTAAAGTGTACAAAAATTTGTAGAGTTTTGTGTCATTCAGTTTGTACTCTTTTCTATAGTGTTATATGGGTACAGACTGGTTTGTTTATTAGTTTCTTAAATTAACTATTCCTTGTTTGTTAATGTATTTTTTTTATCTTTTGTTATAGATTTACTGTGCCTTGTCAAAATGTTGCGCTTCCTCAGCCGACGAGGGCGCTCATCCAGCCAGAATCGAAACAAACAGGCCCAGAAAAGTTCAAGCAACAAAAACTTGATACAGTGCAAGGTAATGTTACTTGATGAAACTGATTTATCTATCAATCTATCTAAAAAAGCAAGTGCTGCAGATCTCTATGAACAAGTATTTTATTCCTTAGATTTAATTGAAAAAGATTATTTTGGACTTCAATTTACTGACACAAACAATGTTAAACACTGGTTGGATCCAACTAAAACAATAAAGAAACAAGTTAAAATTGGACCCCCCTATACTTTGAGATTAAAAGTTAAATTTTACTCATCTGAACCCAATAATTTAAGAGAAGAATTGACAAGATATCAATTTTTCTTACAACTAAAGAAAGATATTTTGGAGAGTAAATTAGAATGTCCTCATTCCACTGCAGTAGAGCTGGCTGCTTTGGCTCTGCAGTCAGAATTAGGAGATTTTGATGAGTCATTGCACACACCTGCTACAGTATCAGAGTTTAGATTTGTGCCAAATCAAACAGAGGAGATGGAAATAGAAATATTAGAAGAGTATAAAAAATACAAAGGTCTCACTCCAGCTCAAGCTGAAGTAAATTACTTAAATAAAGCAAAGTGGCTTGAAATGTATGGTGTTGACATGCACATTGTTTTGGGTAAAGATGGATGTGAGTACCATTTGGGTTTGACACCTACTGGTATACTCGTTTTTGAAGGACCTCAAAAAATTGGGTTATTCTTTTGGCCCAAGATAAGCAAATTAGATTTCAAGAAAAAGAAATTGACGCTGGTAGTCGTTGAAGATGATGATCAAGGTCGTGAACAAGAACATACATTTGTTTTCCGCCTGCACAATGAAAAAGCATGTAAACATCTTTGGAAATGTGCTGTAGAACACCACACTTTCTTCCGCTTACGTGCCCCAGTTAAAGGACCTTCTGCCAGGCAAAACTTCTTCAGGATGGGATCGAGATTCCAATACTCGGGCAAAACAGAATATCAAACCACACAACAGAATCGAGCGCGTCGCACAGTTCAATTTGAGAGACGCCCCAGTCAAAGGTTCGCTCGACGTCAGAGTCATGTTTTAAGGGAACGTGAAAAACAGAACGTAACAACAAAACCTGAAACTCCATCCCAGTCTGAAGTCAATACCGAGATGCCGAGTACTTCCACTGATACTACGCCGCTCATGCCGGAATCTGCACTCGATACTCTATCGAGAAAGAGTAGCGCGAAGTCACAAAAATCTTCGTTAATTGAGATTGATCCGAAGCCAACTGAAATAGGAGAGCCTTCAACAAAAAATATTATGAATGACGAACCAGTGGAAGAGGTGAAGATATCTAAGGAGGACGCTATCAGCAATAAAGTTTTGTTCAAAATCGATAAAGGTAATACAGACGAGAAGAAAAATAATCTAACACAGCTAGTTATAAACAAGCCGTCTTGTAATTGTTCGCCTGCCGCTGAATTTAATCCACTTAATGATCTTCTTATGAGCCTGGTGAAAGAAAAATTGAATAACGATGACTCTAAAAACGAAGCTAAGAAAGATCAACTAGATTCATTGTCGGATAAGGAGATACCGAACAATCAAGCAAAATGTTATTTATCTTCAAATAAGAATCTGCCTCCGGGACAGCTAAAGTGTAACAACATTCTTAAAGCTAGAGAGAATGAAATTAAAATAATTAATGAGTCTACAAATATAAATCTATCTATTCCGTCGACACCTTCACCGAAAATACTAAACGAGCCGAATTCGCCGTTGGCAAATAATTCTCAGTACGTCTCAATTGTCGTTGTCGAACCTCCGCGTGCCCAAACCAAGATAGCTTCGCCTAAACCAGTGGATAGAAAAGAAGATGTTGTACCCAAATCCCAACCGATATCGTCGTTGTCACCTTGGCTCGTGACTTCTGAACCGAGTTCTCCATCAGGTATCGGAGAGAAGGAAATAACTATCATTCATCGTAAGTCAGTCATTACTACACAATTGTAGGAAGCATATTCCAGCATTCAAACATATTTTAATACATATATTGTACTTAAGGGTGTAGGATAACTATAAGTATTGATACCTTCATAATATTATAGATAGTCTGGTGCTGTCAATTTTAATCGAGTTCTCAATTAAAAAGGTGCTCTGGAATTATTGAGTAATTTCAGTTGTCAGTGATATACACACAGCAACTAAGTGCCTTTTACATAAACTAAATGTTATTTCGCTTTTGAAGTTTCGAAGGAAACCTAAAGTGAGATAATACCTTATTTTCGCCTTTATATCTGTCGAACTTTTTACACTTTTAGGTTAAGAATTATGTTTTCCATAAGTTTAATTTTACATACGAATTGGTTTTGGAATATTGTATTAATAACAATATTGGCCATAAAAAGCACTGGTAATTTGATATTGCGTAAAGAAACTTCTTGGCCACGGAATGTAGTTGCAAACGTTACATTCAAGTTGGTGCCTTTTAAATGTTTACAAGAATGCTTTCAAACTGGCCTTTAATGCTATCAAAGCTAGCATGAATATTTTTGCATCCATTTTATTTACTGGTCTAAATGATTATCTTAATTTTAATTGTGTTTCGAATGTTAAGAAATATTTTTAGATTTGAGATATACCAGTATACGTATTTGAAAAACAAATCCAAATTGCAATTATAAAAATAATTATTCGTATAATATGCCTATGAAATATAAATAGAACTATTTTAATTATTTTTTATCCTATATGTTTTACAATTTTGATTTTAATGTACTTAATTTTAACATGTAAGTATTATACAAAAGATACTCATTGCATTACTTAATTTTACAATGTGACGACATTTTACCTGAAAAGTATCATTTTGCATACTTTTACATTCCTACAAAAGTGTGACTTTTAAGCATTCCAAATGTTATATCTACAAAAGTAGTTAAGAATGCCCCTATAAAATTTAAAAAATACGAAGATTTACTGTTTTGCTATGCATTTGAATGCAATGAAAAATATTGAAAATAAATTTATATTAAGTAAGCCGTCCTCTTACCACATCGAATAATACATTTAACATGACATTATGTAGATTTTAGTACAAGAAATGAACAGTATTACATCAAACGATTTGTTCGTGCCATAACTGCACTTTTGAATGTTGGAATTTTTGGAATTGGATTTTAAATGGATAATTATATTTTTATACAATTTTTTTTGTTCAATAATTGAGACTGAAATGTTTGGATTTTTAAATCTGTTTTAGAAATAATACAAAAATATGGAATTTTTTTTTTATAATTTGCCTAAAAATAGATTACGCGAGTACAATCACATGAGACCTTTATAGAACAAGACGCGCCACCCTCCCACTTATGCATCACCAGATGCAGTATACATTTTTTACTCGAGCAAGCGACGAACCTATAATTTTTGGATTCTTTAGATTCCTACGATATGACATTTTTTACCTGTGACGTCATCAACTAGGTCTCGTGTTATTGCACACAATTGGAACATGATACCTCGAACCTGGATAAGCTAGAGTGCAATATACCGGTATAAATTTTTTCCGCCTATAAAGGTATCTCTCTAACGCGAGTTTCTCGCTTATACAGGTTATCCGTCGGTACTTGACAATGACTCGCTTATATGGGTTTCTCGCTTATCCAGATTCGATTTTATTTTCATAGTTACATTGTTTAATTCAATGGTTTTTTAATTTTGTTTTTATGTATTATAAAAACATTTATTGACGGAAGTGAAAGATGTACGAAAGTAATGAAAAATGATTCCACTAGATTTAATAAAATTAGTTTTAAATAACGGTGCTTGGGAACAATCAATTTTAAATTTATTACTTAATATTATATAGAAAAAATTATGTACTTCAAATACACTTCTCTGAAAATGGTGAAGATTGGTTCTTGATTTTCTTCGAGAATCTCTCTTACCTGTAGCAAAAGTATCTTTGGGCAGCAGAAACATATACGTTGGAGGTGTTATTCTAGACATTTGCAAAGAAATGGAAAGCAAAAACATTGCTTTCTCAAAACATACTAAGGCGCGAATACTTAATAACATTTACGTACTGATTTAAGAGTTTTTATTTGGCTACTACGTACTTAACAAACGGTTTATTATAGACCTAGAGAATAAGTTTAAAGTCTGTTTTATTGTTACATAATACCGTCCAGTTGACGTCTTTGTCGTTTAAGTATTTGGGTTTATGTACTTAGATTATTCTATAGTTGTGCCTACACGTTAAACTTAATAGTAGATTTCATTCGTCACAAATTTTGTGCAAGTACATAACACGCAATTTAATGTGTGGATACAACTAACTTTTTTGTAGGTACCTTTACTTATGTATAGGTACGATTATGTATTGATGTTTTATCTTTATTATATTTTATTCAAATGCCTATTATTCAATGTAATCAGGACAATTATTACTATTAAAATGTATTATTCTACGCATGTATTTTATTAAATGTGTTTAACTATTAAATTATATTTTAAATAAGTACACACTAAAAATCTCCTATCTTAAGTTTGCTAAAGAATAATGCAAGTTATCCAGGTTTTTATGTAGAATTAACAACTTTTGAAATCGTTGAAAATTTTGTAGACCGACAAATTTATCTTACCTGGTGGATATAAGTAAAATTAAATTATAATAGCTCACTAGCGCCCCCTGTCAAAGACCAAAAAATGTGGCAAGATATTGTCATTGTTTTCCTTTTATCTCATTTTTATGTCTATGTAGGTTTTACATATTTTTATCCAGAACTAACTGCGATAGCAGCGCCTTTTCTAGGCACAGATAAGCTTGTCGTTGTCACGCTATAATCGAATGAGTGTCAAAAATATTCTGACACTTTTTGTCATAACTATACAATCTTTGTTAGCCTTTGTTTGCTTTTCCGATAGAAAGTCATAAAATAACAAGCAGTCGTAAAATTGCTTATTTTGTCCAATTCTCCAATATGTCGAATATTAGAAATGTATCAACAACTTTTGAAAACATTTTCTCAACTAAAAGGTATTTTATAAATAATTTAGACTCGTATCATGGTGAACAAATTTTGAAGAAAGTGTCGAAAATAATAGAGAAAACCGAGCAATCTACAGTCGTGTCATCGGTGTCGGATATAGGGGAGCACTCGGAGATTTTGATCTCTCCGAAGCCAGTTGCGGATCCTTATGAAATCATAGGTGAGTTAACAAAGATGGTGTATCGTAGTCACTCTGCAGTTACTTTTGTATTGTCTAGTTGATATGTTTCCTGGGTCTTTTTGCATACATCACATTTTAATAAGCTTTTCTAATGTCAACGCAGAGGTGGTTTAACATTATGGGAACCTTTTGATTTTTGACAGTTTTTCCTTTTGTAAATATGTTTTTAAATCTTACTATTGTGTACAGACTTTACCATCGAGCTCCTATAAAATACATTCCTAGAACACTTTAGTGATAAAATATATTTTTCTTCTAGGTACCGTTATCGATCCTAAAATAGCAACCATCGACCGTGTAGCAGCAATCGTACCTGTCAACGAATGCTTGCCTCAGATGCTCACATGTGGGACAGTGATTTTAGATATCACTAGCGATACTCAACAAGTCAAACTTGCTTCGGGTTATCTTAAACGTACGAAATGCTAAATTTAATTAATACATATTTATAAAAACCCAAGTTACAGTTAGGCTGGCGGTTTAGAATAACAAGTACAACGCAGACGCTCATATATTTTATATTTGTACGTCAATAATATTTTACTATTATACATAAATACAAAAGCATTTTAAACTAAACTAATGATTTATATACATAATACATACTTGTTCTAAACATTATAGTTTTAAAAGACTTGCTTGAAAAGGAACAACAGGCGGAACAAGCTCACAGCGTAGTGAATGACGCCGGCGATGTCCCGGATTCCAAGAGGCGTTATCTGATATTGTTATCCACAGTAATGACATGGGCTCTTACAAAGCCATTGGACCCGGTAATTCAAAACTACTTACAAGTCATTATCGTAGGAATTGCAAAAGTAATAGTAATTTCCACAAAATGTCTCTGTCTTCGAGATGGGCCTGGAAAGCATAAGCTTGAGCCTAGAATGATTTAATGACTACAATTAATATAGCTCATTTACTATTTTGATTTTAAAATAGAGACTTCAGTTTATATTAATTCCTACTGTAAGACAATTTTTAAACATTTTCACATTAAATTGTGTTATTTGTTAACGGGTTTTTAGGACACTCCAGAGATGCCATTCGTAGAGACGGATTTTCGCAAAAGAAAAGCGCATCCAAATTACAAACAGCATTATAACGTTGAAAATGAGGTCATCGGTATTGCTAGAAAATTTAAGTCGAAAATTGGGTAAGCAGCTTACGTGTCAGTACAGTCACTGTGGTTTGGGGATTTACCTTTTATGTATGGTAAGAATTAAGGAAACAGGAACAAAAACAGAGTCCAAAAGTTTTTAGTTTAGAGTTTATTTTTGAGATAGACAAGGTGAGTAAATGTTTCTTATATTATGTGATGTATGCTCCATAAAATTTAGTGATGAAACAGTATTATGTTACAGAGATGATTGTACTGGTCGTTATGTATTGCCTAACTTTTTAACGGTTACTTATAAACGGTCTAACGGACGCTATTAAGAAATAATGTTTTGAATAATGGTTATTGTTAACGTTCTAACATAAATCTGTAAATTCCGACGTGCTGGTTATCATTTCGGTTCACGGCAACCTTTGAATAAATTATAATTACGCAGCGAGAGCTTAATTTCTATCCTAGAGAAATGATTATTCTATTATAATAATCGTGTAGTAAAAACACTCATTATACTATTGACGATTCGCCGATAGCCTATTGATTATAAATACATCACATTCGACTACGTCGTCGAGAGTTCGAAACCCAGCATCCGATTAATGTCGCAAACGATATCCTAACAAAAGCCTAGAGATTACTTGAATAGTTATAAGAACTGTAATTAAATCTGTCATTTGAAAGAAAAAAATAGTACGCGTTATTTCTTGAAAAATAATACATTTGTTAAAAATGACACATTTTCAGCGCTTTGGTGGTAGCGTCTGGTATGACATATGGCGGACGTGAGGATGCTCTTTACTATTGGTTTCAAAAAGCTTGGGAATGCGAGCCCTTCTTACCCATATTAGGGCGCGGAGGAAATGTCATTCCTATTATTAATGTTTTTGATTTGGCAGAGTAAGTAAAAATTAAAAGTATATTGTTGTTTGTGGTCTGCAAAATAATAAAAGTTTTTTAACTTTAGGATTATTTATAATCTTGTCACGACTTTCCCAAAGAAGCTATACATTTTGGCGGTAGAACAAAATGTAACGAAGCAGAGAGAGGTAAGTAAATAGTTTTAAAAATAAACTATTTTTATCGTGTTGGTGTTTATAGATCATAGCTTGGAAATATTTTTATTGAATATGAATAATTTCAGATTATAAAGCCATTAGGACGTTTCGTCGGTTCAGGAATGTTTAAATGCATACCACCGGAAGATGCTTTCTTGATTCCCGAAATAGACGTAAGTATTAATGAAATAATAATTTATTAGACAATATTTGCTGACTGACATTAGACTATTTTAAGTAACGTAAACAAATGACTTTATTTTTCTAATTACTATACACCTTAAACGAATAATTTTATGTAATACGACTATATAGAAGATGTTACATAAATGTTACAGTCAACATTTAAAAATTTCTAAATAATATTTTATAGCAAAGAATTTACGATCTAATTAATCTGAATTTGAATATGGAACCGACTTTCATAGTGGAAACTATGGGATTGCAATGGATCTCTGAGATGACCTTTGCTGAAAATGTCCCCGTTCTTATAAAGCAATTTAAAAAAGAACGAGAATTAAAATCTTTCAAGGTAAGTGACAAACAATATGGGAAGCAAAGAGCTACATATTCAATTGTTACATTAACTGTGAAATATTTTACATAAATTATATACAACTTGGTGTATTTTATTCGTACAGATTGTTATATACGGCCCCATAATGATTGGTAAGAGTACATTGTCAAGGTTAATTTGCGAGAATTATGGTTTGGTGTACGTTTCTCCGGACACTATTGTTAATGATATGATAAAAGACTTGGTATGTTATTTTAATTATATTATCTTTTAATTTGAAATATAATTTCGTAGGTGGACATTTAGCAATGAGACAAAGTTGAATACATAATCTTTATTGTACCTTTTGAGGCACTTTTAACACGTCCAGTGCCAACGATTCGCATGGACAGTTTTCACACCAAAACGCTGCTTGGAGCGTGTTGAACTTTTGTAAGATAACTTTTTAAGGAATTGCGAATGGAACACTGGAAAGAGGGTGAAGCTTCCAAGCTGCCAGGAATGGAAGAGGGTGACACTGCAATGGATGATGAGGAGACAGAGGAGGATGAAAATGAACGAGAAGCGGCGCGAATAACGCTCGGCCTGTTGCGTTCCGGTCGCACTCCAACTGATGATGAAATCATTGGGTTCGATAAATCATTGTTTTTGCATTTTATACCTCAATATATTTTCTAAGAGTGGAAGGAAGTGGACTACTGCGAAGGGCTTTCTGGAAAACATAGTTTTTGTCAATCGGTCTTTTTCTTTCGTAGGTACTTAAGAAAAAAACTTTTAAGCCACGAAGCACAAAACAAAGGTTGGGTGTTGGATGGATTTAATTTGGTACAAAGTGCTACTCGTAAGTTTTTAAACTTTAGTTGGTTGGTAATTAATTTGACGACTTGTTTGTTTATATAATACATTTTCATGATATGTTTTATCTAGGAATCATTAATTGACTTGTATTAAAATAATATTAATAATTTCTATTAGTTTTTGAAAGAGGCGAGGAACAGGATGAGGTACAAAGCGAAGATGAAGATCGAGATATGTTCGAGGAAGACATGGATCTATATACCAATGTACTGAAGAAGTTGTTACCGGGTGAGAATTGTGTTTTTAACACTATAAGATCTTTACATGGCACTATTTTTAACATAATGTTTTTTTTCGTATTAGACATAGTGGTGTCTTTAGAAGCAACGGATGATTTTATCTGTGAAAAGGCAATGCGTCAGCCCGAAGACGAATTTCGTGTGGACGAAGAAACTGTTCTGAAGTTACTCAGTGAGTTCAGAGCGACTGATGCTCCGGACATATCCCCTCTCAACTTCTTCGACGAGCTGGATATTCATCCTTTAGTAGTGCCAGTGAATAACCACAATGATTACTCTATGGAGGGACCGTACGCCGAAGTATCACTGCGCTTGGGCCGTCCGTGTCGTTATGCAAAATTAATGGGTAGGTCATATAGCACTTGTCGACTCTTTTATCGTAATTATTCGTATTCTACACACACTTACATATATTAATATTTAAACAGAAACAAATTGTATTGAGCAAAATAGGAGACAGAAAGTTAGACAAGTTTACACTTTGTGTAAGTAATAACACAATTCATTTATCACAATATAGAGGTTATCGAGAGAGCAGAAAAGAAAGAAAAGGCGGCAAAAGAGTTGATGGAAGCCAAACAACGTAAAGCATTGCAAGAACTGGAGAAGAAAATTAAGGAAGAAAACGAAGAAAAAATGGAATACTGGGTATAGAGTGTCTTCATTGTGCGTAGTTACATGTGTGACTTTAAATATTTAATTAATCTATTTGTTTAAAACATATAGTCGGAGTTATATGGATTAATGCGTGAAGAGGAAGAAATGGCTTTGGCAGCTGCAGGCGAGCCCATGCGTAACTATCTCGTGCAGTACATATTCCCCACATTGACTGCAGGTCTTTTGGAAGTCGCAAAATTACGACCCAAGGATCCCATTGATTTCCTTGTAAGTTTATGAAACGTATATCCTTTATTTTTGTTCGAAAATTAATGCTTAATGTCCTTTAACAAATAGATTTCTTCGAACCTTCAGAGACCTTCATAAGATCTTCGATACATGTAAGAAAATTCTCATAACAACTCGTATTAATTATTAATTGTAGGCAGAATACTTATTCAAACTCAACCCAACCGGGAAGATGTTGGAGCCGGGATATAACCTGCAGGCAGAGAAAATATTAGGCAAAGTGAAAATGCTAGATGAAGCTCTCAAAGACCTGGACATCAACATAGATGCGCTAATACCACAAGAAGCAGACGTCCCGGGCGAAGAAGTGACTGCATCGAAAAAGAAGATAGCAGAAATGAACGCGTTGTAAATTTACTATTTTAACTTAGATTTTTTGGGTTAACATTACTTTATTTTACATCTTGTGTCTTTCTTTCACTACGATAGATGATTTAAAAAAATAAACAGCTGATATAATTAAACAATTTACTTACAAAAAATAGCCACCCTTGTGTCTGTCGGACAAAAAAGTGTGAAATTCTTGAAGAAATACATGTAATTGTCTTGCCAGGCATGCATGTATTTTACGTTACCGTGGATTTTAACGACCTACATTCATTGTATGACACAATTTATGTGTCATACGATGTAGATATAACCTAAAATAATGGACTGTCGGTTAGTAAACAATTATATTTGATTTCAATAGTTGTCGTTATATAATTAGCGCGCAACACGCAACGACTGGTCGATAAATCTGATTGTATCTTATATCGCGTGGATACAATAGCCAGTACCTTTCATAGTTTTGTATTGGTCAAACATGAAGAACGATGACGAAGGTATATCCTCAAAATGTGTTACCACCTCGCTATCAAAAGGGGAGAAAGAAAAAAAAGCGCCAAAATAAACAAAAAGATGACATCGGAGTACTGTCATTGCTGGCGGCAAGCTTACGTCATCAGACCACTGAGTTTTTCAACAATTCAACATTACATGGCGTGCGGTACATCGCGGAAAAAGAACGACCCTTTTGTGAGAAGTGAGTCGAAAATCTAATAATTATCTATTATATAGTAATAATTTCTCCATGTGCCGTTCGATTACATTTAGGAAATACCAGATCTACTTCGTCTATTGTAAGATGCCTTATTTGGTTGTGTTAATGTTGTAACTATTTTCTTTGCATTCTCAAATTATACATTTTAATTTTTTAGATTCATGTGGTTTAGCTTCACGGCAATCGGCGCCGTGGCTACTTGCATTATAATTGTAAGTCTTTGGGAAAAGTTTCAAACAAATCCAACAATCACAGGCGAGTTAAAACAATTGTTTTAATAAAGTTATAGTGTAATTTAAAAAGAAACAAATAATTTATTCATATCTGGTGATGCAGGTTTGGACACAGATTTCCACAATTGGGATGTACCATTCCCTGCAGTTACTATATGCGACAAGAATCCTCTTGATGAAGAATTACTACAGGAGTACATCGATAAGTACGCAATAAATAATGTATCGTAAAATATTCACATCAAACACTAACCATTGGCTTTCATACTACATGTCAACTTAAATATATAATAAACTCTGCCCAATGTACAAATATAGCCACAGGTCCTCTTCGTAAAGCAAAAATTTTGATATGCAGAGTGTGGCCGGCTGGCGCGCCTGCAAATGCAACAAGGATGCTGCAGTGGCTGGCGACTCTAAGCTTCCGCTCTATAGAAGAAAGCGCTACAACGTTCATCACGCAGCACGATCTAGTGGGCCACACTGCGAATGATGCCCCGGCACCTGCGTTGGATCCCAAGGAAGCTGTTTTTAGTGTTAGTTATACTTCTATATTGCTAGATATATAAATAAGTGTTTATTATAATTTTAGGATATTTATTTATTGCATTTCATATTCACAAAATCAAAGGCAACTTGTGTATTTTCACATACAAAAAAAATATAATATAGATTGTTCAACGGTGTGAGGCTGCATTTTATGATTGCGAATGGAAAGGAGACTCGGAAGAATGTTGTGATTTTCTCGTGCCTGTCTTCACAGAAATGGGATTTTGTTACGCTTACAATTCACGGCACGCGGAGAAATCTTGGCCTTGGTAATGTATGGAATCCTTTATTATGATTCTAACATAGAAACTTTCGTTGCTGTTTTAATAAAAACAAGAATTCTTTGACGTCTTCTTTCTCGTTTTTAGCACCTTAATGCATTCAATCTTTAATATAATATCATTTAATCAATTTTAGGCAATCTCAGGCGCAGAGCGAACTGTTTACCGAAGCATACATTCACGAGACGGATTCAAAATGGTCCTTCATGTTTAATTCATTTCGTAATACATCTATTATAGACGTAAGTGTTATGCGAAAAGTAGCAATGTTTCATTGTGAAAGTTAGTGTTAGTAGTCATTTGATTACCAATTTGTCAATATTATTTTGTGTCCGCTATTTACATTCGTATAATATGTTCGTTTTTTGCTTTTAAACAAACGCAAAGAGATGAATGACGTTACAATCATTTTAAAGCCAAAATAATTTAACAATTCTAGATCTATATTCATTCAACTGAGGAAATGGCGGGATTGGAACAAAGTGCCCAGCTCTCTTGGGACCACCGAGTAGAGAAAGTTTCGTTCTCAGTCAAACATACGTATACCACGGAGGATGCGCGACAGCTTTCCATACGACAGAGACGTTGTATCTTCGCAGACGAGGTCAAATTAGAAACATCGTCTATATACACGTACTCGGCCTGTATGCGACAGTGCCGGATGCAAAGGAGTCGATCGTATTGCAAATGCGTGCCACATTTCTATCCAAAAACAAGTACGACTAGATTCTTTATAAAATATCAATATGTATTAATCTTTTAAATACTAAATAATACTAATTTTGTCGTAGCGTTCTAAATTTTTTCATATTTTTGTTACAAATACCAAAAAAATATTTGAACACAGAAGGATACCGCCAATGCACTGTACGTGAATTGGAGTGTATAGCTCGCTATGCGGCCGCCATCACTGACGTGAGTCGCTGCACCTGCGAGCTGGGCTGCTCCCACACCGTCTACGAGGTGGAGAAGCTCACTGAAATAGAGTCAGTACAACATCTACTAGTGAACTAGTCTACGTAACAGTTCATCTTATAATTTTGTGCTTTATTAAAGCTCAAGCAAAGGTCCGGTGGCGTCTAACGCTCTGGAGACGGAGTTTGTTTCGTGGCCAATGGTCAGGTACAAACGCGAGGTGCTCTTCGGATGGGTTGACTTGTTGGGTAAGTTTTTTGTGCCTTTGAGTGGGCAATGGCGAAATTCAAAGAATAAATGCCTTCACTGTGCGATCTTACTGTGTAGATAGGGTAAATTTACAGTTAAAAATTATTTCCACGTAAGCTAACTGTAATCAATGTAAGCAATTTTGGTCAGTATCGTTTGGCGGCATAGCGGGTCTTTTCCTGGGCTTCTCGTTGCTATCTGGAGTGGAGCTAGTGTATTACTTCACGCTGCGCGCCTGCTGCGCCGCGTGGCGCGACGGGGACGCACTGCGCCGCGAGCGCGCTGAACGACTGGCACGTCCCAAGCCGCCCTACAACCTCAGCCTCGTGCCCTGGTAAGGTCTGCTTCACTAGGACATGGTGGTGTCACCGAAAATTTAAGATATTTTATTGATTATTACATCGCCGACTCGGAAGCTTGATCACGAGTTCTGGCTCCAGACTTGGTGATTGGATACCATAGAGAAAAAATGTTGCATCCTATATTATGTACATATTATTTACAAGATGTTCGTGTACCAGGTGGAAGAAGCCGCCAGAACCACAAGATGCACGTCCTCTGCAAGTGAAGGCGAAAGACTTGCAGCCGCCAAAGTATTCCCCGCCTCCTCTCTACACACAGTACCTGCCCTGATTTAACTTATAAACGACCATTTTTCTTTAAAGTAATTTTTTAAATAAAACAAAAATTGACACATAAATATTTACGTTTATTAAAATTTTTGGTCACATCAATCTAAAAGAAATGTCTCTCGGAGAGAAAGAAATTTTGAAACGAACTACATCATCATGCAAAAAGATTGGATACAAAAACAGTCAACAAGTTCCAAAATATTCGAGTAGTAAATACGTACAAATAACAAGGTTCCCAAAAAGCACAATAATGCAGTTCATTCGATAATAAATTGAAAAGAATACGTTTTCTTAACACAGTAGTGTGCGCGTATCCTTACAATTCTGATTACAATAGGACCTAAAATCGAAAGCAACAAAATCTTAGCGCTAATTTAATAGGAATGGTGCATAGCCTTTATAATACTTAACGATCTAATGGGTATTTACGATATTGCATATTACTAAAGCAATAATTTACGAAGATTTCTAAAAGCCAAACAAAATGTTTAGAGCATAGTATAAATAGATTACATTACATTTATTCTACAATCGAAATTATCGTAAAATTATGTCAAAGTGCCGCAATAATCAAACCACAGCTGAGTTTCCTTTCAAATATGAATATTATCAAAAAACTTATTACCTCACTGTTTTAAAAAACTTTGTATATTTAAACAAAATCAATGTACCTATATTTATGACACCACTGGTTACAATGTGATGATACTTTGGTTAGATATTGAGTATGCCAGAGAAAGTTTATGTCCTAAAAATGTTATTTTTAATTTTAATAAAATTTTTGCTTGCATTACATTTCTTAATTATTTTAACATATTGCCAATGTTTTTTTTCAATAAGAATGAGAGTGATGACGACATTTTGTTCTTATACAAGTGTGTCAACAGTGAAAACACAGGAGTAATAGAGCTAAGAAGCTTTAGTAAAATTAAACTAAATAGACAAGACAGTAGGACCAGCCTATCTGCGTTCAAACAAGGTATTGTTAAAAAAATTGAGAGCTAAAAACTAAAAGATACGACATTCTTATATGAAAATAAATTGAAAGAAATTGTTTTCAATGCAGCGATTAATTAAAAATAAAAATAATTCGACATCAATCTTAGTTATTCATAAATATTTTTAACCACATTTACTGGAAAAGATTATATGTTACTTACGTTAGCTATTCCTTATAGTACTGTTAAAATAGTACCAATTAATTTTATAAGTACAAATAATATATAACTGTTGGATATTTTTACAAATAAATATAAGTACATTTAGGTATTCATGAAATAATTATGGATACACAGAAAAAATCATAAAATTAAGTCACACAAAAGTAAGCAACGTAAATATTCTAAATTATTTCTTTTTAGGTTTATGGCAGTAAAATAATTCTTACTGGCCTCTTTTACACTATTTGAAAAAAAAAGATGGCCAGAAAAAAGGTTCGCAACATATGGAAATCTATCATTTCTGCCTACTCCTCTGTATAATGGCCATTAGTGTTATTTTTTTTTAACAGCCTCTAACTTGTTATGTACTACATCGACATTGTTTCCATTTTAATTTAGTAACAAATTTAATAATAAATTTAATTGTATAAAATTGCTAAAAATTGTAATTATGTTCAGCTTTATTTAAAACGCAAAAGCATCCATTTTTATTAAAAACATTGATAGTTTATTTTTAATTAGAATGTATAAAATAATTTCAAAATCGTAGAAGTAAAAAATATTAAGTATAAAATGATACTAAATTTAATGGTAAAAAGCACACTTTGTCGTAACAATAATAGGTTACAACCTATACGATTACAGGATAATATGAAGCTTTAGAAATTAGTTATACACCAAATAGGAGACTGACATAGTTTTTATGTCTTATAAATGACTAATGGATATACTTTAGAAACAATTAAAATAACACAACCACATGAAGTACTACAATAATTTATATTAAAAGGATACATTTTATAGTACATTTCAATTAAGTGTGTGTTCAATCACAAGTCTGTCGAAAATCGATAATATTAAGTACAATACATTGAGAATTTAAAAGTACGCTCGCGAGGCTTAAAGTTTTTAAGTAAATATGTAAGTACATTAAGCAGGTTTAATTGAAAAAATGTTATAGGTTACTGCTAGCAATTGAAAAGCAGAATGTTCGTATTTTCGGCGAATAATTTTGTAAGTACAATACTAGCCATAAAGACGTTTAAGTACGTACAGTCAAGGCTATTTGCGGTGTTCCACTTACAGATAATTGCATCATTCCGATGATTTTAAAAAATACAACAAAATCCCCGGTTTTATTTATATTTTGATTTCATTTTTAATTAATCCTAACGTTTTGTTTTGGCCACATAGGTCAGTCTTAACAAAAAATTATCAATACATACAAACAGATTCTGTTTATAAGCTGGTTATCTCTCCAAGATTCAGGTATTATTGTTACGACGAAGTTCAAATAATCACAAAAATCGTGTAATGGTTACAGCCGCGGATGTTCACTGCAAAAAACATAATGAGACGGAGGATAGTATGTTTTTGTATGAATCAATAGTGAAAACCCACGGCAAAGTGCAACATTTATGAGTTTTATAGAATAAAATGTGGAATGGGTACACTAACATTGCACATTCTACATTAAAATCGATTAAGTTATAATTTTATCGCCGCTCTGGGCTACCATACTACTAAATATATATGACTAAGTACACATACACACATAATAAATAGTTATATAGAGGAAATCAAACATCTTAGCGGCTCGGAACATATGCAGCGAGCGCAGGACACAATTTTAGATGTAGCGTGGCATAAAGGGTTGCGTTGGGAGGGCACTGCGCTGCGCAAAGATCACTTTGAGCCGCCAAGAATATTGAATACTTATACACTGACCTCTATATTCCACTGGATAGGCTATAAGCTTTAGTATTTTGTTCCTATTCGATTTTCGCCATCTTGGTGCTGGCAGTGTTGAAAACTCGAATTAATAATAGAGATGTTATTCGCCGACAGTAATATCGCCTGATGCTTTTACAGAACGATGCAAAAGCTGTCATTTCAAAGCAGTGACCTATCCAGCGGATTTGTCAGTGATCCTACAATAAAAAAAAACCTTAAAAGCAGTTTCGAGATGTGTGAAGTCAGCAGACGGGCGAGGCAGGGTCCGGCAGCCAGAGCGGGCACGTGAGGTCCGCCGCGTCCTCCTTGACTGCGCAACGTCGCCTGAACGTACGGAAGAAAGAGCCCAGCCGGTCTACTTCGGATAGTGTTGCCTGTTAATATCATTAAATATATTAAAAAAATTATATAAAAGATAATGCGCGACATAACATAAGACGTATATACTGGTAAAATCTTACACATCTGAGAAGTGCTATTTTTTATCTACAAATTAACTTAAGTTGTGTTTATACTTTATTTGAATGTTTTTTGTAATAATAGAAAATATAAAAATTTCATAATGGCCATTTATTTGATATGTCTCTATTTAACAGCTTTGGACTAGGACTTGAGGGACAAGTACATACCTCAATGGCGATGGCCAGTACGAGATGCAGGATGGGTATGATGAGGAGGTATATGCGGAAGTATGTCTGGTCCATGTCGCGCAGCTTCAACGGCATGATCTCCATCACCTCAGCCAGCCAGGGCCACGGGCACAGCAGGAGTACCAGTACAAACGCAAACTGAGTCACCAAAGTCAGTACCATGTAATCTGGAACACATATTTTTAGCTTAATTGTACTTTAAAAATTTAATGATTTTTTTTATTATTTAAATGTCTTGAATACACCTTAAATGTATATCTAAATACTCTGTGACTTCGAACTTGTAAAATGATTCTACAAATAAAACTCACTAATATAATAAATGCGAATGTTTGAATGTATAGATGGAAGGATGGATGTGTGATAGGTATTGAATTATAAATAGATTCCTTTTATGTTACGTACAGTTGGAGCAGAATGGTTCTCGGAAGGGCCATCCCTTGGCGTAGACGCAGGCGAGAACGAGGTATTGGAAGGAGGAGACGATGAAAATCACCGTATTCTCCCACAGCAGCACCTGTTCCACTTCCCCGTTGCCCTGCACCGATTTGTACCTGATGGCATCAAATTAAATAAAATTTATAATAGTTTTCTTTGCAATCTTACTGTGGGTTTCTGAAAACAAAATCTTTGTATAAGAGACATCGTCGTCTTTCTTATGATCTTTGACCAGATCTCTGCTCAATAAACAAAATCCCAAAAAAGGATTTTGTTCTCAAAAAGAAGATTGCTGAATTAATTTGACAACCCTAGTTCAAGAAAATAAATCCTAAATATTTCAGTTTGAGAAATCACTCTACTTGTACGTAAACTAATTTCTCTTCTAAAACCTAAAACAATCAACGACTGATAACGAGACGTATTTTTTGCTTCCATTAAATGTAAGAATTTACTCGTTAAAGGTGATACAAAATTACAAATAAGCACAATTTCAACTACATAGCTTTCAAAACTACCAGAAACCTAATGTAAATCGCTGAAAAAGTAACACTTGCATATCTTACCATGGTTGCGCATGCAGTAGATATAAAGAGGCAAGTTGCAGTAACAACACCAGTAACACTTGTGCCAAGAGCGGCAGTATGCTGGAGAGCGCGACCAGTGACACAGTCGGGGTCTGCTTGGTGAGCACGGGGCCCGGCGCAGCGCGGCCCAGAGACAACGCCAGAAGAGTTGTCAGAACCAAATCGATGTACAAGAACTGATTGTTGCCGAGGATCGAGAAGTACTGAAATTTAAAAAATAAAAACATTTATCCTATACTTTCTCAATGGATTTGGCGATTGCTTGGAAATGATATCTTTTGCTTCATTCATATTCAAACGTGCCGGCTGATATTACATGACAACTAAATCCAAAAAGCCAAAACGGCGAAACTCAAATAGGCACAAAATACTACCTCTTATAGCCTGTCTATTTCACGTCAACTTACGTTTGAAACTTTCCGAAATATCGATTTCACATATTTTTTTTAATTTACGGCCCGAAAAAATATAGTTTATCTGATATTGAAATTAATCTTGCTAATGACTACTGATTGCTTTTATTTTATAAAGTAGTTATGTCCTACCGCAAGTACACTGTTCTCTTTCAATAATTAAACAAAAAAATTACGTCATATGGCAACTTACATTGTATAGTATGAGAATAGAGAAGAACTGTATGAGCGAGTACAGAGCCATGTATTTGAATATGGCGAAGGAGGTGCTGAGCGCGCAGCGGCCCTCGAGCGCGAGGTGCTTCACGCATCTAATATTCTGCTCCTTAGACGTAAACGGCGCTGCCACTATAAACATAAAATAGCCAAATTAATAATCCATATTTACTGTGAAAACACATAAGTTAAGTTGTGTCACAATAAAATGTTACCAGAGGCATCAGCTTCAGAGAGCGAGATGCCAACGTGAGCGGCCTTGAGCGCGCCGCAGTCGTTGGCGCCGTCACCGCACATGCCCACCACCAGCCCATCCTCCTGCAGCGCCGTCACCAGCTGTGTCTTCTGCTCCGGACCGAAACGCCCGAATACCATGCCTAAAACATTACACGCCCCATTATCGAAAATTTATGGAGGGGCCTAGCACGAAAATTTGCGATTCAGTATTTGTAACGTCGTAGACAAAATTAAAGAAATTTGGTCGTGTACGTTACACGCCTGGTAGTGGTAGAGGCACTGCATAAATGTCGTATCAGTTTTGTCGAAGTGGATACGGACACATTTTTTGATGATTTTCGTGCTAGACTATCTGTGCTCATTCAATCAATATCAAAAATGTTTTTTGTCATTATCAATGTCTACATATATATAGATGGTTTTATATCATCAGCACTAATTCTAGATTATAAATTTATGAGTAAAGAACAACTTCATTATAATTAATTAATATACAGTCATCAAATATTTAAATCTACCTTTTTTAATGACAGTCGTCATCATTTCAGGATAGTGTGCGCGAATGACGGCCCATGTCTTGCCCTCGAGGGCTATCACATACGACTCCATTGACAGCAATGGCGGACCGTCTTCGCCGACTACCTGCAAATAAATAAATATAACTTTTTAACATTTTAAAATATATTTGATCAAGATTTAAGTTTTCGTAAAGGTGAGAATTAATTACATATGCATGATAGATCTGAAAAATATAATACCTCCATGTGCAGTGGTGGGCGCGCGTCATCACCGAGGTGGGTGCCGACAGTGATGAGCACCAGCTTCTGGTGAGGCTGCACCATGCTGCAACCGCGGGCCACAGACATCGCTGTCATTATGTTATCACCTACAAAAAATCCTTTATTAGTATAGAAACACCAAATCTAAACTTCGAGTCAAATATTTGTGGCAGACTCGTCAGAAAAAAAAACACATGGAAAGCATTCTCAATATTATGGTCTATGGGTATCTACATGGCAGGTCATCTCTAAATCATGGTCAAAGGGAATTTGAAAAAGATCAAGGATTAAATTGTTTTTCCTTACCTGTGACCATAATCTGTCTTATTTGTGCATCATGTAATTCCCTAATAACTTCTGTGGTCTCCTTCTTTAGGCTGTTTTGCATGACTAGAAAGCCCAAGAAGACCATATCACATTCCAAGTTATCTCGTTTAATGCGCTGTGCATCCACCCACTTCATCTTACGATCCAGTTTCTTGTGAGCCAGTCCGATCACACGGTAGCCATTGGACGTGTACTCGTGGAGTACAGTGCTGAAGTTCTCCGGTAGAGAGTTTGGATCACACATACCGGCTATCTATAAAATAAAATAAAATTATCTAATCTTTTCATTTTCATGATTGCCTTACCATTCTCTTTTTTCAAGTATTGTATGGTGAATTATTATTTTATTTAATGTACCTTTTCAGGAGCGCCTTTAACGAAATACACCATTTGCGGTTGTCCAAGCTCTCGTGCAATAACACCCATCGATTGCTGAGACGAAGAGAAATGGAATCGTCGTAGCAAGCCGATCTGAAAACAAAAAAAAAATAGTTATCTATAAAGTCGGTTACAGACGATAATTTTACATGCTAACATCAAAGGAATAATACATTTGAATTAGAATACTAATAAATTAATGAAATTGTTACCTCATACGGCATTTCCATGAGAGTTTCGTAATTGTCCAAATCTTGAGCGTTTCCATTGGCTGCGGTGCGCGGCTTCACCACGGCGGGGATCAAGTTGTCGTAACGGTTGTTCTCCGGACCAGGCTCCTCCAGCACCTAAAATATTTTCACTCCATACACATATGTATTTGAATGGACCTGTATGGATTTAAAAATCCAATTCATTGAAACTTGAAAAAAAAAACAAACAAAAAATAACCTGTCTGTACATCGACAAGACGTCTGATACAATTAAATGTAAAAAAAATAATAAGGGACACTGAATAACAAAAACGAGGAAATGCTTGCTTTTCTCTTTAATGTACTCCCCCATAACAATAAAATTCCCTTGCCTTGCGTAAAACTTACCCATTGTGTGAATTCAAACATTTTCAAGTCCAAAGGATCGCCTTTCAGTTCGCCTTGTATACTGGTGAGAGAGTGACAGGACGCCAGAGCTTGTACTAACGGGCTGGTGGTAGACAGACTGTTTATATCAACGACACAACGACCGAACTTGTCTTCAGTTGCCGGTATCACCGCATACAAATCCAATCCATCTTCGGTCAAAGTACCCGTCTAACAGAGAAAATAAAAGTAAATATATCGTAACAATTAATAAACTAATTAGGAAAATGATCAAGGGTCATCGCAAAATATAAATAGACTGATAAAACTTATTTTTGTGTTACAAAAGGCATCACTATTCCGGTGTTTAATTATTTTATGTTACGATGCTGCAACAGAAATGATTAGAAAACTTCAACTATACAGAGAGAGAAAAAGAGAAGGAGGGAGAGGGGGAAAAAGAGTGGGGTAAGTAGGTAGACGGAAGAGAGAGGTAGTATAGGAGTGTATTTGTATGTGTTACCTTGTCGAAGCACATGACCTGCAGCTTGCCGCAAATGACGATGCGCGCGGGCGAGACGCAGAAGATTTGGTTGGCGCGCAGACGCTGTTGGCTGTACACGATGCCGGCCGTCATGGCGGCGGGCAGCGCCGGCGGTACCACGATCGTTATTATGTCCAGTGTGCGCAATAAGATTGTGCCCGGCGAACTCTGACAATAACAAAAAAAAACAATATACATTGTGTCACACCCACTGAGCTCTATAAATAGATAGGAGATAGATTGGAAATGGCAGCTTTTGCTTCGTTCTGATTTAAGCTGTTGATGTTTACGTAACAGTTAATTCTATCTATATTTTCGAAGTTCGAATCCACACCACCGTTACAAACCGCTACCATCAGCGCCAAAATAGCGAAAATCAAGTAGGCACAAGCTACCACGTCTTATAGCCAGGCCAGGTCACATCGCATGTTTTACTAAGGTTTTTATGGTTAAATAAATTCACACATTAACCTCTTGTTCACCTTTTTTAATACTTACTCCACGCAAAATGTACAGCCAAACGGAATACGTCATTCCAACAGCGGCGATACAGAACATGAAAATGACGAACTTGACGGCGTCCTTGTAGAACTCAAATACAAATGGTTTGGGAAACAGAATGCTCTTGATCATTTCTCCTTTTGCTGTATAGAAGCCAGTACGCACAACCTTAGCCAAAACCTAAAAAATTAAGAAGAAATTTAGTGACTTATGTATTTATTAATTATTTAAATTAATAAATAACATATTTGTGTAACTTACCTGATTATTCCCATAGAACCGAGTTTGTATAACATGCGTGCCCGCAAACAATGTATGCCTCTTGTGAGTTTCCGTCGAATACACCTCGGAGCTGAGACACGGCGGTCCTTTCATTACTGGTACGCTTTCGCCTGCAATTTACGTAAGTCTTCAGGATTTTTCCATGATTGAAAAAAAATCTTTATGAATAAATATGTTAGAATAATTTAGAAGGGATGCAAGACTTAGCTGTTAATACGTTGAAAAGACACGAGCCGACAATGAAAATATAAAGGCTAACTGTCGACTACAGTGATTGAAACTTAAGATTTTTTTATTAGGAGCAAAAGTGCAAGTAGACTTGATTTCGCTAAAAAAGCGATGTGTTTTTATATGTATTCAAAACATTTCATACCAGTAAGCATGCTCTCATTGACAATGCAGGAGCCGGCGATGAGCATAGCATCGCATGGCATGATGCAGCCGTCAGGTGGCAGCACGAGCACGTCACCTGGCACGAGCCGGGAGCTCGCCACTACGCACTCCTCGCGCCCCGTGCCTCCACGTGTCGGTCGCAACACGCGCACCGTAAGCGCATTCGTTGACGAAGCCATCTCGTGCAGCTTTATGCTCATCTGGGTACAGAACATTAATCACAGCCTTAGAGAACACAGAACTGGATGTTGGAAGGAATTTTTTTTGTACAATCGATGTCGTGTATGAAACAAAATATAGTTTCGCATTTATTTTTGTCGTCTGCCACAAACATTTGTTTCTTCGCAAATATGACTTTCATACTAATATGTTTATAAACTCCTACTTCTTAGGAAAATGCTGCTATGATAATTTTAAACAAATGAAAACCATTTAAAATGAAAGATATTTTCAAACAACAAAAATATCTTACCTGTTTAGTTTGGTGCAAAGCCAGCATGCAAGAGCCTACAGAAAGGAAAAACACGCAGGTTGCATATTGATAGTATTCATCCAGTGACCATAAGATAATGGAAAAGATTTGGAATAAATAGAATGGATTGAAGACTTCATTTGTGAATAATGACCAGTAACTCTTCACATCCACTTCTACGGAATTGTAACCATAGAGCTTTAACCTGTAAATAAAGTTTTCCATTTAATAAAACTAAGTTGTCTTTAAGTTTATTTACATGAAAAGGTAATTGAATTTTCTAAGATTTATTTTGTATTAACCTTATTAAAGTTAAGAATAATGTTTTTTTTTAATATATATATTATTAGAATAGTGTAGTAAAACAAAACATTTCTTACAATTCATTTTGCTGGCGTTTATTAATACCGCACGTGTTTTCCATTAACAAATTAATAGTCATTTTTTCATTAAGAGTTTGCACGTTGATAAAAACTCCATGGTCACTCAGCCAAACATAGCGGTTTTGTTGATAAATGAAGAAGCGCAACTTGTTATCTCGGTGATTGGAGAGGTTGAGGTCCACTTCATGAACTGGTTCCATGTCGAACTTCTTCTCAGGATGCGATACTTAGAAAAACAACATCTTATATTATAGTTTTCTTTAGTTTTACATTAAGTCAATTTTGTTAAAATAACACTTACCACATTTTCCGCAGATGACATTAGCAAATTTCAAACTGCTTTTTATGTATTGTAATTTGTAATATTTTGGATAATTACTTAATGCAAAATATGGCAGCCCACCTAATGCAATACATACTGAGTGAAATAATATCGAGCGAAATTTTGAATATTTGTATCCACGGATCCTGATGATTTGGTCGTCTACGGCATTTTCGAAGATCTGCCATTGTGGGTCTCCGATTACCTCATACTCATCTGCAATATAAACAGTTATCTTAATTTATACATCACTTACCCTACTTATAGTCATATATACATCATAAAGACAATTATAAATTGTATTAAAGGCACTAAAAGGTAACCTATAATGGTTTGAAATTTTGCTTAAAGATGAAGCCGGGGATTCCCTTACAAGTAATTTTCCTCCTCGAAGCAAATAACACTTGTATGTTAATATATTATTGTGTTTGAATGGAATAACTAAACTTATTTTATATTGTTGGAGAATATATGTTAGATCATTTGTACCCACATATAGTTTTAGAGCCATTGATGCTTGGGTAGTTGCTAGAATTATATTAAAGCATGTGCTTGACTAGAAATTTTACTGCTGATTGATACTTATCAAAGTTAACATGTGGACTTATATAACAATTGTATAGTCCAGAAACATTCTAAATGTTAACTATTGAGTTAAGAAGATTTTATACAATGCAATAGTAATATACTACATGTTGTGATACACACAGTTCAATAAGACTAATAGAAATGACCTATAAATTAATCAATTCACCAAGGCTATTACAATGTCATTGATCTGTAAAATAAGATATCATTGAATGATATAAAATAATATATAATATATAAGTTATAAAATAGATATTAGGATAAATACATAGTGTAGTTTTAAAATGTAAAGCCAAATATTTGACAAATGACAAGGTTCTGACACACAGATAAGATTACTATCTTTATTGCACAATTAAGATAAGACTTTTCTTTTATTTTTTCTAACTAATACAAAAAAAAATTAACACCAGATTTGGTTGGGTAGCTACTAAATATAGCTTAAGCATGTGTTTGTGAAGTGATTGTATTTATAAAATTATTTTTATTACTTTTTTATCTTTTGAGTGTGACTAGTATGAAATTAAGATAACATACATATTATTTAAGTTAGTGATTCAACATAGTCTCATCTTCAAAAATAAACAAGACTGAAATGCTAATGTCGGTCATCAAGGTTGTACTGCAACTTGATTGCTTTAATTGAACTTCTTAACTGTCCCTTATTGTAATCATTTAAACCCAATTGAGTGCAATGTTCACTTCTGCTCATACTAAGTAGTATTTGAACAACATAAATTTTAGCAGGATAAATTTATTTTCAACTAGCTGTTACCCACAACTCTGTCTGAGCGGAATAGAAAAAACTTAATAAATAGCTTATGTGTTCTTTCAGACTGTGATCTAGAACTATGCAAAATGTCACGCAGATCCATACAACCGTTCTAGAGATATCTCAGCTTTCACATTTATATTGAGCTATTCACATTTTATATTTATATATTAGTAAGATTAAATATATTGGGAAATTACATCAACTAAGAGCTATATAAGTCATGCCTGGGTTTTGAATGGTAAGCTGAGATTACAATCTTTGATTTGGTGCAGTCTAGGCACTCATATTTGCACCTTCACCCGGATGTCCATCTGGTCAACATAAGTTGGTCTTAGATGACTGTGACCATTGTTAAGTTTCTTTTATTCATTCTTACATGTTAAGAAAGTGTAACAGTATATTATTGAGTATAGTTATTACATACTGTATTGTTCCATAATTTTAAAGTTTGGACACCTTATACTATTTTTAAACATGATTTTAAAAATTATAACTGATTTTTATTTATATAACAATAACATAATATTGTATGCGATAAAACTCCCTGTTAGCTAAATAATAGTTCTTGCAAAGTATGACTAATGACTTAGACTACAAATATATAATATATGATGTGACAATGTGGTTTAAGATATCAGTTATAAACATAAGGTGTAGTTTCTTTCATTATTGCCAACAAATACATTAATATTTTATATGTTGCTAACAAGCAAACGTGAAAATATATGTTTTACACGAAACCATTTTATCTCAAATTAGCATTAGTGAATTGTGAAATATTTAATTAAAATGAAGCTGTTAGGATATGTTATAATAAATCGTCCACGTTTCTTAGTATATTTATAATATAAAATCTTATTGCTATTACTCAAGTATCTTACCATTGACAACCGAGGATTTACTCATGTTCGGCATTTTGAAGATCTTTCTAATGACACAATAACTTAAGGCATAATATTTTGTTGTTTGACGTTATTTCTTTTAACTGATGCTACCTCATCGCAAAATATTCTACAGGAATCCACTAAATACAAGCCCAATCTCGCATCACACCTTTAAAAAGGATGAACTTGAATGTGGTTGAATAAAACCGTAGACACATAGATATAGAATTAAACGTCAATATAATTTTATTTTTGAGCTTGACAGATTTCCACAGCCTTATAAAGAAATAAAGACAGGACAAAACTGGATGTCAGCAACATGGTTTTCATTTATTTACAAAAAATACACAAATCATTATTGAGATAAAAAAAAAATTACATAAATGAATTGAAGAAACGGTTACATCAAATTCAATGGATACATATAACTGCGTTTAACACAAAAAAGAAGCACTACTCGCACGGAAATTTAAAATGACCTGTCTACCTCTTTATATCATTACAATTTTGAAAAGGCACAGATCTTATCAAAATGAACCATAAACTCGAGTTTCACCACGTTTCCCTAGATGGCTCTTATTCACATTGTCTGACGAATCAAAGCAGTTGTAGCTGTTATTGATTTTTTGGCGGCAATTACACAGTGTTTGGTTTTTAGAAAAATTACTGTTCTGTTCTGCTCATTGATAAGCACTAAAAATTAACATAACATCACTAAGGGGGCGTTTCTTTAAAAAAAATTGATGTTTTTCCAAAATGTCTCAACATAGTGATTTAATGGGACTTAAAAGTGAATATTTGGAGATAAATGAATATAATTTTACATGGCCTGGAGAAAATGGTACATTTCATGATATTGGTTCAATAAATTACACAATGCCAGGTGAGCTTTTTCTTTAAATAATTTTGTTTCCCAACAACATACCTTTTTGACCTTTTCTTTTGTTTCTAGTTCAGTCTTATTTTGGTTAGAAATACGATAAATATTTAGACCGGGTCTAATTTATTATTTTTTCAGGTCCATGGTACTGGCCTTGGTGTCCGTTATGGAAGGTTTCACAGCATCCCTTATTCCAGGTAAATGTACTTTAGCTTGTACTAGTGCTAAATCCTCTTAACTACAATAATTTGTTTTGGGGATTAGGAATTTATTTATGACAATGTAGCGTCAAGATTTAGTTAATTTAGGCATGTGTTTGCGTAAAATGGGAGATAATTTACTTATTTATGTACCAAATTGTTAATATTTTATCTTTAGCTCTCCAACATGCTTTTCGTTGCATCGTACTGCGCTCCAAGCACAAAAAAGGGTCAGCTGTGGATGCATACGATATTAATTTTTGGTGAGTCAATGTGTCTGCGTTTGAGTTCCACTTTTAACGCCTGAATTCTTTTTACTTCTATTTTTTGTCTCTTCGTCCTATATGCTTATGGAATTGGAATGACTATTGATAGCAATCATTGATAATTATAAAAACCGTTTAATGACTCATATGTTTTATCGATTTTCTTTTTTCAAAGCTTTCATGCTGAATTCGATCTGGGCCTGGCACGTGATATGTTCCCCCGACACGTTTTCCTGGAATTTCGGATTCGTCTTCTTAAACTTGGGCCAGGTTGTGTATCTGGTGTACCAGATGAGACCGGTGAAGTTTGATCCGGAACTAGAGGAGGTCTATCACACGCTTTTTGAACCGTTCAAGGTACGCAGTACGGCTACGGTTCTACGCCGCAGACAGTGCATCGTCTACGTTTTACACGGTGAATGTCGTAGGCCGTACAGTGTCTACGTCGTAGGCCGTACAGCATCTACGTCGTAGGTAGTATAGGATCTATATTGTAGGCCCTAAATCTAAATTAATCAGCAATAAAATTGTCTTTTTCTGCCACTTTTCCCAAGATGCCCAGTAAAGGGTAACGTTTTGGTCAGGTAACAAGACTTCAGTTCAAGAGGATGGTGTCTCCGGACTTCGCGCACGTGATGTCGCTGCACGCAGGAGAGGCTTACGCCATGCAGAACCTAACTAAAACTGACCGTCTCGGACTGCTGCTCTCAGGAAAGGTAACATCGCACGAGTTAGGCGTAGCGAAGTGTAAAGGGACGCGACGGAGACCAATGCGCAGTGCGCTGATGACCTTGAGCTACCGAAATATTTAAAAACACGTATACCTGCTGATATACGGAATAAACACTTTCACTCTTGTATCTTCTACCAGTAATTTCTCACCGACCTAGTGAGTATGGGTATCGCTCGAGTTTATTCTCTACGTGAAATTATGCAAATTGTAATTTGTATTCAGCGAGTGGTGACGGCGGGCGTTTGAAACAATTTTTGTGTGCGCACGTGTCAATGTTTGCGACGCGGCGGTTAACGGCTAGCACGTGCTTCACTCCGCTCTGATACACTTCACTTAATACTTATTTTAAACAAAACTTTGATAAAACACGTATATTTTTTTCTGAGCTCGTTTCATAATATCGATGTATGTGAATCGTAAAATTAAATTTGAAAACGGTTACCCATTTACCCTTCTATTTTATCACCTACTACCGATAAACGGTTTCGGAAAAAGAAACTCATTTTAACCGTGATTATTTATTATTTACTGTTAAATAGGTGAATGTAATGAGCGGTCATCAGTTCCTGCATCCGATACTTCCTTGTGAGTTTCTTGATTCACCTGAGTTCGAATCAAGTCGAGCTACAATTGATGAAAAGTTTAAGGTAAGATGTATATTACACTTATAAATTTATCTCTATAATATTAACGTAGAACCATAGGCCAGCAAAATGAATTCAGGATGCTACGATGTTGAAATAAATGAAAAAGTTCGCTCATAGCTTTTTCTTGTATTAATACTTTGGTAATTAAAAGCATCGCAGGCGTTTCTGAGATTAAAAATCTTACGTATTGTTTTTTTTTACTTCAATATTGAGACTACTACAAATTACAAAATTGCGCAACTAAAATATGAACTTATTTTAATTATATTCTCTAATTCGTAATTTTGTTCACTTTTGATATTAATCGTTTAGTATAGTGCATTTTAAAGATTTTGGATTTTTTAGAAATAAGGATCAAAGTTTGTGTTTTTAATTAAATCATTTTAGTGACTTTACAAACATTCTCGTTTATTGGTGTCAGGTTGTTAAATAAGGTAATGGCCGTAACAAACACGGCCGACCCGGGGTGATGACTTCATTATTTAGGGAGAAGAGAAATGGGCTGAACTACATCCATATAAATCACTATATCATAACTGTTCTACATTTAAACCGCATTTGTATAATAAAATAGATTTCATTTTAAGTTTTATTTTATAGTTGTGTATAACTGTTGCACGTATGCATTGTTCTCTCTAATTTTATTATGAGTTCAAACTCAACAAGTCAAAAAAGGAATACTTAACAAATTAACTTTATCAAATTATAATTTTTAAACTAACATTATTTACACATCGTTATAAGTAAACATAACAGCTTTGTCAATGTTAGCACACGTTTAACCTTACACATCATTAAATTACTAAAACGGCTCGAAAGCACTGTAAAGTTTACTTTGGCGCGTAAAACTTTATTTTGAATTAAAACTTTGATTAAATCGTTTCATAAATCATTACACGGTTAGTGTGCATTTTTACTTGGTAAAAGTTAATAAAATATATTTAATTAATTGCTTAATTACGCAACCCCTTCTAAATGTAAATAATATATAGTCCATCAGTTAATAAGTTTTCTATTAAGAAACAACAGGGAGTGTTCTGAATTGTAACTGACTTGACTATGTAATTTCTTAGTACCCACCACACCTTTCCTAGCGTGATACGATCTATATGCAGATAGTATACTTAAATATATAACACAGTAAACATCAAGTAAGAAGTCCTTATAGGTATTTGTTTACTTTATTTGCTTGTATAAATGGCGAACGTGTGGTCAAAATGGAATAAACCATAGGATTTAAAGAACATGATAAACTACCCGGTATGAGACTTGTCGAGTACTTTACTGCCCGACGAGACTTCCAAATAAAATGCAATTTAGTATTCGGGGAATACGTCTATACGAGGTCTAAGAATAATATGTATTAAGTTATGTTTTTGTCGTAGGTTTCTATTGTAGCAGCATCATCTTGTCGCTATGTATACTGGCAGCGCACTTCGCTAGAATATCTCTTTGTAAAAGAGCCTTACTTAGCTTGTGTGGTGACAACACTAATAGCTCGGGATATAACAACCAAGTTGTACGCGATGAATAATAAAATCGTAACAGAGAGAGGATCGCATTTAGATATAAGACTGCCGAGCATCTCGCACGCGCTGGCTCGAAGTCCAAGGAGGTTGCGTTCAGCAAGTAAACCTCCACCGCCCACTACTGTACAACCGGTCCCGCCGGAAAAACGACCAAGTAAGTTTTTCAATTTATTTTTTCTTCAACCTTAGATACTTTATTGATCAATTAAATTTTCAAATATTTTATATGAGTATTTTGAAATTCATCTTTGTTGTATGTGTCACAATTATGAGACACTTTACTGGCTGACGACCTGCAAAGGTTAGCGTAGCGATGTTTTAGACTTTTCTGACTTTTAGCCCTGTTGTATGCCCATTATTCTTTTTATTTAGCGCAGTAAATTTTACTACTTCAATAGATTGCTGGAACCGTGAGTCTGAGCACCTGAGCAATCACAAGCGCAATGGTATAGCGGCCACTACGTATGTTGAGGAGGATGAGGAACTGATCCCTCTAGCGGAGCACGAGGCGCCCGCCGCCTCCTCTGATGACCTGTCAATCGCCGACAGTTGTCCTGACACGTCTTCCAAGTATCATAGCTGCGAGGCTGTCGAAACTGATGATGAATTAAGACATTGATTCAATAAATATTGTAAAAATGTTCAAGATCATATATTGTTGTCCCCCTCACCCCCTCTGATAACCAGAGATAACAATTTGTTTTGTACAGAAGTTTAGAAAGTGAAAACTCATTGTAAGCTTGCGCTTGTGTCGGAATTAAACAACAACGAACCCGAGACTTTGTTTCTTTAGATAAATATTGTCACAATACCAGTGAATGCTGTTATGAATTTTGTTTACTGATTTTTTTTTTAATAAATATGTGAGCTTTAATGTTCTTTCATTTTACTTTTAACATACTATTTAGGTATTCCTTTAATACTATGTGTGTTGAAAACGGAGAAATTGTTTAATTTGTTGGCGATTTTAAACTTAATTGAATGATAATAAAGTATTACGAACCGAAAGTATGTTTGGTTTCGTCTTGAACTGTTTTTATCTATTTAGATGTACTGTGAAAATATTACATACAAAAATAATACATTAACAAAAGTAATATATCAAAGTAATTTCCAGAGCACCTGTTACAGATTCAATCACGTAAAAGCTCTGATAAGCTGCTCGTAAAATTCGCCGTAGTACATAAACAAGCGGTCGAACATTTTTATTACTAATTGTGTTACGAAGTGTTATTATAAGATCGCTTTATGTTGGGTGTGATTAGCTTTCAGACGCGACGGGCGTACACCTACATACCGCTGACCTTATTCACTGCTACGATGGTGTAAAATACAAAGTGGCTATAAATGTAAGAAACTAGGTTAAATATGGATGAACGGTTAACAACGTTTTGAACAAGTTTAAGTAAACGTCTTTCGGTTTCATGATTAGACAAACTCCTAAATTCAATTTGATGTACAGTAAAAGTTACTCAAGTTTTCTCTTTTTATTTCACTGCCTGTTAAAGAATTAATTCGTTTAAGTGGAAAAAAAGTTATAAAGTATATTGTAATCATTAACCACAACAAAACCAAAAACGTGAATAGTTAGGAACATTGCAGAAATCTTGTAAAATAATACCTCATGAATAGGACTTTAAGTTCTATGCGAGGTACAAGTACAAATTGCATTAATCAATACGATAACAAAACACAATGATATATTAGTACAGATGATATCGTATAAGCAAAGTACTCGACCGCAACGAGGCTTTATTATCGCCAGCACTCTTATCATGACCGCAAGGCTCCGCTGTTACCATTGCTACAAGCAATAACTTAATCCCTATCTGATAGGTAAGTACGAGGTAAAAAAAGGTAGTGATATAGTTTCTTCGAAGGAAAGAAAAATATAGAAATCATTTAGTTACGTTTACATATTGATAAATAAAGATATCAATGCATTAACTAAGTTTAACTGACTTACGTTTTAAATACTACTCAACTTTGGCACCTAAATAAGTGCCTAAGTAGCATTTTTTGTTCAATATAAAAAGTTATGAACTGTAGCGAATAGCAATTATAGCTTGAAACTGTGGAACGATCCATGACGGCAAAATGTTAAGTCAACACCTTTTTGTACATAAAGGTCGAGCTTCGTACTATAATAAAGACTAAAGCGATTTTTATGGAACAATACATTTTTAACGTAAGCGACGATACTAAATCTGTTAATAGATAATTGTGTGCTCTTTTTAAAGAGGAACCATAATTCAATCTCATGACAAGAGCAAATTATAGTCCTTTGAGTCGAATTTTTATCATATCTTTTTTGTACGATATGCAATCAGAAAATGAACTCAGTATTATATGATAGGAGTATAAAATAGGTAGAAAATAAAATGGCTAAAGATACAGCTTGAAAATTGATAAAATTTTCGCAATGCACTCAAATTCGAATGGGCCATAATAAGCTTAGATTAGTTTGACGGCACGTTAGATTTCACTCGACGTTGTTAAGACGGACGGCTAGATTGTTGTTTGCCGATGCCCTATTTAAGTGGAAACTAGGTAACGTAAATACCGATTAAGGTGTGCGATAGTGGACTTTCTTCTGAAGCAATCGATTCGCCACATAGACGAGCCGGCACGAAGTTTGCCAATAAACAAAACTTCTTGCGGTCAGGGGTTCTGAGGTCCGATTTATTGGCTGTGCAAGAAATGTGCAAATACAAGTTGAACAATAAATACTGACTACACAATTTCTTGTTAATATTTCCTGCAATTTTTAAAGTTCAGTTCAACGTATTTATGTTTATTAATTTACATTACAGACGCTAGGTTATCGATGAGGTAAACATTTACCATCATATTTTCCTCAATGACTACTAAATATTTTTATCAGCTCAAGACACTAAAAAGGACTTGTTATAAGCAACTAATAGTTACCATAACTTTGGTAATAGAAAATGAAACGTGTGACGGTGCTATTTGGGTGACCTCTTTATTTATTAGGACACAATATTAGGCGGCACTCAATAAGGGAGCGGACATAAACGTTGAATGACAATATGCCAACCTCTTTAGACTAGATAAAAATAATTTACAACACGACTGAGTTTGCAAAGAAACAACAAGACCGTAAAAAACTCGCTTGTAACAGATTCATCTTATCTTAATACATTTGTGCGGGATAATTTCTTCTTATAATGTATTTTCATAAATTAAACTGCGCTTAGTGCCTTGCATAACTTGTAGGAATTAGTAAACAGTGAATCTTATTAATTTCACACTTGGAGTATGTCTTGCCGGCGCACAACTTTACATAATCTGTCTACGGCGTTATCACGTTGCAACCAGGCACATATGTATGTTGCATCTTAAGATAATGTATGTAACATATTAAGTAAGTTTTAATTAGTAGCGACAATTTCATTTTAATATAAGCTACAAACTACTAGATGTATGATGTATAAAAGAGTAGTACAATGTTGGATAAAATAAGTTTATTCAAATTTGTTGAATTTATAGCTGGCAATTCTTATACGGGAAGACCGCATATGGTGGAAGAGATTGGACAAGACGTTAACAACTTTGTATGATACTTAAATGTATTAAGTTACTATATATAATGTTTATATTAAGGAGTATAGCAGCTCAACCTCCACTAATAGGCTGTATGCTTCTCTTAATTTTTGACTGTCGAACCAAATGCCTAATTTTAAATATTCGACTATCACAATTTTTTACAAAAAAATCGAGAGTTGACTCTCATAAATAGTTTAAAAGCCTATCTAAAAGACGTTATCGCTTTCTTAAGTATTTCAAACGTCGTATTTCACAACCTTAAAGTAGGAGGTCGGAAGGTGGCATCACATTACGATAAAGTGCTAGATATACCTAGAATTAACAGCAGCGAGGTTGGAGCTCACTAACGCCCAAATCAAATTCTGATTACGACTTTTTTCTTATCGCAAGCTTTTTAAAGAAAACCTTTTGTGTGCTTAAATTTATGTCACAGGTGTCAGAACTAGTTGATAATAAAGAATTTGTTGTGTTCAATAATTTAAAAGTAACGAATAAACACATTGGAAAAAACAAATTAAATATATTAAAGTGGATAGTAATTGATTATGAATACAATATGATGTTACACAGATTGTTTCAATAATTCGTGATAACAATAGTTCAAACCTTAATACACTTTACAAGGCATATATGAACAAGCCATGACAGGTTGCAAGCCCATCGCCACTATTGTTTGCGTTGACCACGACTGGAAAAATTTGAAAGGTATTTCCCATATAGACACTTCGCTAGAGTGTTAGAGAAATTTCCACATAATGCAACCTTAAAATGAATTAAAGAGCTTTTAGGAAAATGGATACTTTTATTTATGATATTTGAAAGGCTTTATATTGCATAAGTTTCTATTAGAATTAGCACTAGTTAATATAGATCAAATTACGGTGTAATAAATCTATATATACTCGTATAGAAGAGTAAAAGAATAAATTGCTAGATTTATTCATTTCGCGCGGACGAAGTCGCAGGCGACTGCTAGTGTAAGTATATAGGAGAAGAGACAAAGGTTAGAAGTGTAATATCTGTATGACTCTTGTATACAACGTTAGTGTGTACGTATTTTATGTGTGTTTATATACATTATACTTCGTATAAAATTACTGTGACGCAATAAAATTCGCGAGAATATTAAATGGTGCATTGTTGTGAAATGTGACGTAGAAACGTTTATCTCGTTCACCGAATGACACAATACACAACATTTATTTCTAACCGATTTAACGGCCACCAATATCTCAATAGTTATTTCCACTGTTCTGTGTTGTGTACATAACGTGATATTTTATGTGGTGTTCAGTTTTAATACATAAATATGTTTAATGTCGCTTTTTTTCTTTTTGATATAATAATTAATGATGCCCTTTACCCAGAAGGGTAAGTGTAGATTAGAACATCCATTTCTTTTAAATTTACTTTTATAAACAAATTGAAACGTATCTGTAGATCTATTCTTGTTTACAGTCTTCTTTATGTATTTATATTTTTTCTGTCCACTAGTCCACGTTTATCCAGGTATCTCTGAAATGGCTTGACCGATTTTGACGGAACTTTTACTAGAAGGTAGCCTGTGTGCGCGGGAATGACCGTTTCCGCGCTGGCGAAGTCACGAGCAACCATTGTATTGTCATAAACTATAACGTAATAATTAAGGTAAGCCAAACTCTATGTGCATACATTTATACAAACACACACATACACATATTATACTAGTCTCAAAGGCCAGGCCAGCCGAAGTTTGAACGAAAACTTACCGTCCTCTGGGTCTAGGGAACTTTGTTCATATGAATGAATTTGCTTCTCTAAACTTGCACTTTTGTAATGTGAAAATATGTAGCGACAAATCACGTTACGTTACGCAATTCTTGTTGACTGGTATGAATTTACTTAGTTAGTACTTTCATAAGCTAGAAAGCTACGTTCAACATTTGCTCTGATAGCACCGAGCTAGAACAGCTCTCTGTGCTATAAATATGATACAAATATGTAATCTAGTATAGTACGCCTCGTTGTCATATCAAAGTGAGTGTTAGGTTCTATCCTCTATGGAAATATAGCGGAACTCCCGTGTGTACGTAAGAAAATGAACTTGAGTATAGCTTAGCAAAAGTTTGATATAAAAGATAAGTGTAAGTAACACCAACAGAACCCAGACGGGTAGACACACCTGCAAATTGAAAGAAGAAAACAATATCAGTGTTTAACGCTATATAAATTGTAAAGTTATTTACTGTAATCCTTCGTAATTATTTCTTCTAACTTTATAAGGTTATAAAAAGCAAGTGAAATAAAGAAAACATAATAATACAGATGATACTTTTATATATTTGTGGCGAACGAAATACTAACTAGATTTTGTTTCCCTATTTTGAGTGGGATAGCATATTTTTGTGTCGTTTCAGCAGAAAATGTTGCGATGCGTAATCCACAAATGTGATTACTAAAATTTAGTTTAAAATTCATGTAAGCTAATGCTAATACAATAGGACTACAATGGAGGTTGACAATATTAATACTTATAGAAATACAGAAACTAAGCTTACTAATATTATAAATACGAATGTTTATTACAAGGTATCCCTAAAACAACTGCATGGATCTCGCTGAAACTTGGATCGTCTGATCTGAGGTAGACTATGCTTTCGAAGAACACATAGGCTAATAATTCATTTATAATTTAATTCCGCGAGAACGGAGTCGCAAACGACACCTAATTATTTATAATAGAGCTTTAATCAGTAGGTATGTATATGAGTATCAAAGTCTAATAACCTTATTAAGTCGATTAAAGTTGCAAAAGCTATATTATTTCGCACTAACTAGACTGACTTTAAGTGTTAAGTGACTTTAATTTCTTCGTTATCAAAATGGTCTGGTATTGGACATCTGAAATGTTTTTTTATAATAAACATAGTCCTTGCCAATTTATTTATATTTCTCTCACAATATATCAGCTTTGATTAGATTTTATTGAGCGTCCGATGCTACTTTGCGGCACTCGTCTCTGAAGACTTACATCTTTCGACTTTCTCAGATATATTTCAATGCATTTTAAATTAAATTATATAAGATATTTTATTTTTAGTAGCATAAAGAAACGTACCTGAATATTTCAATAGCTGTTGTATTGTAACTATTATAGGAACTTTAGTAAGTTAATTGCTAATTTAAACTGATTTTACTTTGAATTAAACCTCGATCTATAGAAATACTAGAAATAACTACAAAAGAAGTCACGAAAATACTTAGCTGCGTAAAACTACAGAAAAATATATTGTACAATTTCTTGGTCTTAGTAAATATCAAAAACTCGTCAGAATTGGGCTATAATTGTTTACTCATTTCGGTCCCCGAGCAACTGAGGAAATTGATTGTCCGATGCCAGCTGAGGCCGGTAACGTAGAAAAACAAAAGTTAATTAGCGTTCAATATTAAAACAATGGCGACCGACCGTTTGTATAAAAAAAAACTTTTCCAAGCAAGAAACTTCAACTTTGCTTTTAGGAACAAAATATGACTTAAATTTTTTCTTGGAGAGTTATATTATGAAAAAACAATTTTCAAAGTGGAAGTTAAATTAAAATGCAAAATTAAATGATAATAAAAAATTGGATGGTATTCTACCTTAATGTTAGATATATGTATACAAACGTCTAAGATTTGATTATTTATAAGCCGTAAATTGTAAGTAGTATAAAACCGTATGTACTGTCGCATTGTCTTTAAACTTAATGTATCATAGACCCAAGAGTAGTTCCAACTGAAGTCAAGTTGGACTCGATTCTCAATTTCATTTGTGCTCTGGCTCGGTCACTGCGAGGGGACGCGATGCAGAAATGATATATTGTCATTGGCGGCCACAGTTACAGTGGAGACGGAAAGGCTGCGTCACGGAGGCATCGTCGCGAACTGGACTCTTGCCAGCCGTTAATCGTCACGCGATATATCAGGTAACTATCCCCATGTCTCAATTCGATCCGACACCGAAATTAAGTAAACACAGGAATATTTTATTAATAGTTACAGATACTGTAAAATAAGGGTAATATTGAAAGAGTGTTGAACCAGAAATGTTTTGAAATTTTTGAGATGCAAGATAAATATAATACATTAGATTCTCTTTATTTACTTCATACCATTGGCTATGATCGGTTGGAGCAACTTGCAGCAATCATAAATAAAATGTTGCACAATTCTCGACAAACGATGCAAAATTAATATTTCATAAGTTTAATAAATCGAGCACACGATGACCGGTGCTCGAATAACGAAACGCTATTGTTAGTGTGTTGTATATATTTAACATAACTGCAAGTTAACAGATTTCTATTGAATTATATCAAGGTTTTCTTTGTTAAACGATCACCAATGTTCGTTTTGATACAAGATAATTAAGAATAACCATTAACATAACAGATTACTCGATAGCATTAGCTGTAGTTTTTCGTATGTCTTTAGTTATCAAAAAAATCTCATTTTGTAACTCTTATGATTTTAGTAAAAAAGAAATATGTACTTAATCTAAAAAAGTTTTTATGAAAGTTGTTATCCAGTATGAGTTTTGCGAACTTGCAACAAAGTTGCGGAACGTCTGAGGCCATTGTAATATTTGAACTGACAGAATGCATAACTTTACGAGCTCATTTTAAACACGTATTTGTAAAAGACAAATGTTTCACTTCGTGCGGCGCATGAATCAAGAGATTGGCGACATTATAAACTTGGTCTATATAAATATAGTTACATACAACGGACGGCTCCAGCGCGCTCTACAGTCGCCGGCTCTTTAATATACTTATGTAAGACTTCGATACTGTCCGTACAGAGATGTTATATACAATTTTGTAGTTTCCCTAAAATATGATTCAGAAGGTATTTGACTTTATAGTTGCCTTTCGTCATAGGACCATTCACCATACATTCATCTATTGGAGGAGCATCGTACTAATTTTTGATTATGCGAACATTATATTATTATATTAGTGATGAAAGGTCCTCTTTTCTAGACAAATTGTTAAATGTGTCATCATCACGTCTGATCCAAATTTTGTTTGTTTGAGCTCACTAATGGATAAAGTAAATTACACAATCAAAATTGGGTAGCAATTTGATAGCATGAGAGACGCTGTAAGTCACATCACGTCCAGCGATCGAAATGTAATTTAGCTCGAGCTTTTGGATATTTTATTTAAGGAGCTAGAGGATCGCAATTTAGATATTGTTTCAAGGACCGTTTTATTACAAACTTAAATCACTCGATTTCACGGTCGATAAATAAGACATTTGACAGGCTGCGGCTATCGGACGAGTTCATGTCGTACAATAATTTTATTGATAATATCTAAGTAGGGAGTAGCGAGATGCGAGCGGGACGGGGTGCGGATCGGGGCGAGAAGCAAGATGCAGGGCGCACGCGTGCGGCGCCGCGCCCGTGGCGGCGACGAGCGGCGGGCGCGGGCGGCAGTAGAGCCGCGCGGCGCCGCGCTACGCTCGCCCTGCGCCTCCCGCCGCCTCGACAGCTCGCTATGCCGCTCGCGTGCCGCGCTCGCTCGTGTTGTGGTGCTTTATGATGGTGCGGCATGGAAGTGCGAGACATGCGGACGTTCCGTGAGCGACCACCCACGAGATACGCGACCGCCGCCGGTGGGAGCAGGACTACCACCCGACGGCTGCTCAGGTGAGCGGCCCGGCGTCTCGCAACGCCGGTTCAAAGACGCTGCGATCTCGGGGTCGATAAAAAATACCTTACAAAGTATAAATGTGAGCAACGAAAACAAATTGCGTAGAATGGGTAACTAATGCTACGACACCTCGTAGGGACCTCTACGTTATATGGGCTTAGCGGTAAAAGTACAAAGTATATTTGTTGGCGATCGTTAAGTTTATTAATAAAAGGTTTAATTTAAAAAAATATTGTGCGTTGAGATAAATTTACCTAACAAAACAATTCCACGCGTAAAGGACCTTCGCTTGATTTACCTTTCTGAAAATAACAATAAGAAGAAGAAGTAAATTCTTATCGCAATGTAAACATGGCATCTTACGGTAATAATATGGAGAAGAAGTTTCATAATAGTAATTTACGTAAAAGGATACCAGTTAGATGCTTACTGAGAGAAAATATTACTGCTTTTTCATTCCCACTAACAAAATTTTATCGTGTACTAGGTAAAGGGCGTACAGCATCCTGAACTTTATATAATGTCGTCATCTACTGTTTTTAAGTTATTTCTTCAAATGTAATAACTGAGCTATTGGTAATTGTATACGATTTCATTTTGTGATTCGTCACGCAACATTTAGCATGTAACGTTATCTGGGAGTCCGTAGGCTAGGAGCTGTCGTCATCAATCTAAGTCTGTCGAACTCACAAAATCCTGTTTTAAACGTGAACCATCACATTTATATTACTTTCATTAAAAAAATTATAATAGCTACTATCGAATTACACAGTGATAAGCTTTTATTAACAAATACATAACGAGTTAGTAAATTAATGTCACAAATTTTCTCAGAAAATGTATACTATCTTACTAATATTATAAATGCGCATGTTTAGATGGATGTTTGTTTGAAGGTATCTTCAGAACGAAATTTGGCATAGGGCGACAGCTAGTACTGAATATAATTTGTCTTTTAGGTTATTTATTTTTTATCTTCATCAAACAAAACACGTCTGTTAAAAAAACAGGAATATAGTCTAGTGATTTTTCTCTCTCATACTATTTTTCTGATCTAAGTTATTATCACTAACATAAGGACAATTGTATTTTTGTTTTGTTAATACTTTATTAATATCAAAAAATCACAAAGACCTTAAAAACAATTTATAACTAGTTAGTTATGTCTTGTTTGTAGGTTAGATAGTTGTTTTATCGCTGAAGAAAATTTGTTTGTTTGGAGCATAAGGGATCAACTTGAGGCTTATAGGCCATTGAAAGTAGAGGCGTAGTCGCGACTGACAGTCGCCTTAGACGGCGGGCGTGCCAACCAACGAACAGTCACTTCAATACACTCGCATGACTAAGCTTAATGTATTCTTTGCCTTATCCCACTCACTAACAATAAAATGAATATGGGTTAAAGAAATTATTCCATCCATCCGTTCCAACTCATTTATATTTTATCACCCGAAAAGCCCGTTGGCTGCGTAACATACATATTTTATATGTGTATGTATGTGAAGCCGACTGTAACATAAAAATGCAATGAAAATATATTATTACTAACGCGTACAACATCCGCCACTTCAGTGCGCCTCTCGGTTAACATAACTTTTCTCTTCTTTCAGCTTCTATAAATTATATTAAATGGTACTTTTTCACTTACTTTGCCAAGTATATCTCTTGATATTCCATGTAAGAGTTATTTAGTTGCATCATTTAATTAGATTTTGAATGTGTGTGGTGCAAAGTTATTAAAGAACTGAATCTATATTACCACTTTTTTTTTGATTTGACTTTTGACCAATTTCAACAATTTTGGATGAATAGATATACCATCTAGTTAATATTGCACTTTAGTATTATTTTAAGGTAAACCTTACTTTGTTACTATTAAAATATGTTTATGCATTATGCACTTAAACACTTACTTTCTTTCGACAACCCAACAGAATATTTAACCAAAGAGTTGGAGTTATAAAGCTTGTTCTGAGTCCATTACGCTGCACCTCTCTCGTAGTATTGATTAAATCGGCCCATTAGTAATGCGAGGTGAGAACGAATGTCGGCTCTTCATTTGTACCACTATTTATCTCCCACATAACGATGCTCTTTTTTGCTCAATGAGCACAATTATGTATTGTTTTACACAATATAGAATAACAAAAAAATACTACTCTACTACAAAATGAAGGCTTTAAATAAATCAATGAGAAACAAACAACATCTCAACACACATTGATAAACGTTCATTCAATCATAAACATTTTTATCATTTTTTTTATTGAATGAAGAAATAAACAATATTAATTTGTAGACGATTCTTAAGTATACTGCGCATGATTTTCGAGACCTATGGCGTTAGTATTAGATCATTAACATTTTAAAACATTCAAAATAACATACGTTCACGACTAATGTAGTAATTAGTTTTTGTAAATTTTCATTTGGCACATTTTAACACCGTCCTTCATCATATTCTCGATCTTACTACGTATACAATACATACATGTTTATCGACGTAGTGGTGTAAATATTTACATATACTTCGGTACAATGTTTGGTCTCAGATATCCAGCAGCACATAGTTTTAGAATACCAAATGCTACAGCAACTCGCTAAAACTTTCCAAGACATTGACGTTAAACAAAGATCCTTTAAAGTTTCAGAATTACAACATTGTAAGTCGTACACGTAACTTAGAACCGACTTTACTTACCTAGAGCGTATATTTGTCTTAATATTTTGTAAGTAATATTATGTTGACTTAATATTCTCTGGACTTAAATTCAAAAGTCAAACTTTTTACACGAGTAATATTACTTTTGAATACTAAAATAGACTGGGTACATACAAGAATGTAATAAAAGTCTTTGAAAAAAAATTAGAGGGATGTTTTTTCACAGATTTTTCAACAATGAAAACCTATGTTTAGGTAATTGTGAAACTTAGTAATAAAAATCTGTTAAATAGGTTTCTTTTATTTGAATAAGTTTTGGTAAACCGAGTATTTTCTTAGTTTATAAATAGCATTGTTTTGACTCATAAACAACAACGAATCCATTTCGAAGCGAGCTTCACAGATAATGAATGGTAATCGTATTCAATTTCTTAGAAAAATAAACTTGTGCAAAACAAAATCTACAGATCATCCGTGTTATTGTACTTTAAGAACTATATAATAATTTTGTTCATTTCGTATAATATTTCCATCTGATAACAATTTTTCTTTCACTTAACTGCCGTTCTACGCAACTTAATATTCTGAGGACCTCTACACAAATATATCTGCGTAACATCGCCGTACCGAAGGTTTCTGAGACCAAAATAAAACATCTTCATCCCTGTCCTTATCTTTGAATAACAGATATAAAAATATGTTTTACCCAGGGATTTGGGTCTGAGGAACCCACGGTAAGTATGTTTAATTAAACTTAAAGTAATGTATAATAATTAAGAGTGTAATAAAAAGAGGTCTAGTTATTTAAATTTTAATTTGTTTCTTTTATTACTTTTCATATTGTTATCATTAGCCAGTCATGATTTTAGAGTAAATAGAAATGTAACTATTGTTAAGCGTTGAAAAGACGTTATTATAAATGTAATAGTATGTTAGAACCAAAACTTGACTAGTACTTCAATTAACATACAATAATGTTAGTTAAGTACACACTTGAGGGTAGTGCAATTACAGAAAGGTACACTGAAATAGGTTAAGTGTCGGTAACTACTGTGGTACGTAGCGACATAGTGAACCTACGTATTGCACTTACATTGATTAATTCTTACTGACCATCTAGTGCTTTGATCAAAATAAGTGATGCTTTTATTTCTAAAAATATTTGTAATCATTAAATACATCTTAGTTTCCAAAAATACTTGGATTGGTTTAATTTAATAAATGTAAAATTTTATTTATTAAATTGTTTTCATCGGTATTTCGGAATTATCAAGTTCACAATTTACATTTCATAATCAGTTTATCGCAAAAAATTCCTTTATAGATAGATCTATAAATAAGTTATTAGAAGCACGTTAAAAATAACCACATTTTCCATCTCGCTTAAAACCGGCCTGTTTATTTTTAATTAATTGTGGTCTATCCATCAATTCTGTCTTTCGTAACAAGGATTCGATAAAATAGTCCCGTCATGAGTGATGGATCAATGGAATTAAGCCCTGGTATCAAGGTATTAGCGGTCATGATCGACTTTTTGTCGAATTAAATATGCTCCAAATGTAAACTAGGACTAATACTAAAAATTGCATGTTTTAATCTATAAAATTTTATTTGCCAAATAGTATTTTCAATCAATAAAAAAGATTTTTAAAAAAAATATGGAATTACAATTTCTTTCAAAAAGCGACAACGTTTATTTTTATATGCTAGAAATATTAATATAATGATACTGGTACCGAATACCTGTTCTGACAACCAAATCCATCTACGCAAACCTCTAAGTTCGATAAAAATGGTTAAAAGCTTCAATATACCACAAATTCCGCTTAAAAATCTCTATGCGTTCTCAGAATCAAATAAAGAGATCAAATATGAAACGATAAAGCTATCAGATCGTCCATTATAGGCCTTTTTAAAAAATAAAATGACATTTACTAAACGCCAGTACTGCTTTATCTTTGTAATAATAAATAATATATGTGTAGGATGGCGCGTGGCCATTACAAACTCCATTAGAAGCTAACTCAATACACGAGATGTCCACTATATAAGTTAAATTTTAGAAACAGGATGTTGTATGATAAACGGCCATATTTTTTTTGCTTAATAAAGATTTTTTTTAATTTTTATACGCAGGCTATTTTACATTTTTAAATATGTACATGTAGATCTTTAATATATCTACTGTTATACTAACTCGGCCATTTATTTCTTTATTTACAAAAAAAAATCATTAAAATGTCAAAAACTTCTGTAAACGTAGTAATAAATTCCACACAACCGGCCAAGATCGAAGTCAAAACTTTCGGTAACGTCATCCGGGTGGCTGTTTGTATTTGAATCACGTAATGCTTTCGTGGCAAATATTGATGTGATTTTTAGCCGTTGCTTAGATCTTGAGCCAACTTATAACTGAGTAAACATACTATCCTCGTAATATAGGTAGAGACAATTATATTACACTAGCAGGCACCCGCGACTACGTCCGCGCGGAATTAAAAAAAACTTAATATGGAACCTATGTTTTTTCGAGACTATGTTCTACATATGTACTAAATTTCATCAAAATCCATAGAGCCGTTCTACATTCTAACCACGAGTATAAGACACGATATAAAAGGAATAGATTAGAACTAGTTTTAAGAATTATTTGTCAAAAATACTGAACAAAATATGTATTTGCACATGTTTATGTAAAATAAGTGTGCGATGTTTCAAGTTATCCATTTCTATTCTATCATGCTATGTTTAAAACCGCAATATTAATATTGGAATACGATTGTTATAGACTATATAGATATATATACGTACGTCAATACAATGGAGCACGTACAATTACTGGATGAGCAGTCATCAGATTCATTTTATGCATCAGTCAAGTTAGTATTAGATAGTGTTCTTCCTAACTATAATCAAATGGACAAAAAGACTTATGACTTGTATAAAAAGGTATGTTGTAATCGTTAATGGAGTCGAAAACAAGGACATTAAGCGCCGTCAACCTTAACGACTCGTAAACTGTTGATAATGAGGTTGATGATAGAAGGGGAATAATTGGCACATAATATTGGCTCAGTGCCTGTAATTCTAACGGTCCCTTTTGTGAGACGTTGGATTTCATATTGTGTATTTTTGTATTCATTACTCGTAATAAGTGAGATTTTGAAGGTTAGTTTTTGGTTCATCGCAAATAACTAAATAAAATTTTGTACATAGAGAGAAAATAAAAAAAACTTGATGTTCAAAGTTACTTTTACAAAGTTTTAGCAATGAAATGAAAAGCTAACAGTCAAATAAGTCCTTTATTTTTAACGTTAAGTATGTACTAATTAAAATTGTTTATAAGGTATTTTACACTTGCACAAAAAAGGTTCTTACAATATTATCGTGACATTTCAAATGGTATTATTGAAATGTTGCATAATAAAACAGGCCATTAAGTGTTGGCACAATGTAGAGCGCTATAAAAATTGCGTTCCTATCAAAAGTGCCGTTTAATAGCAATGTGTCGACCGTAGTGACCTGAGGTAATGCAATTTGATGCAAATGCGGCGATGCATGTGACGATAACGAGCCCCCTGCCTTCGCCGCCCTCTCCCCGCGACACCCCCGCGCTGCCTCTTTCGCTGCCTTGCCACCTCGATGACTTACGTCGACGGAAACATACCGGATAACGGACCTCCCAAACGGCAACATTTTAAACCGCCTTATTCTATGCAAAGAACCTTCCGAAAACTATGTATTCAAAGAACTCACTTGAATTCCTAGATGAAGGTTGCGTTTTATCAGTTAGCCATTTTGTATAATGAGGTTTTAGTGAAACATGAAAATGGATTGCATTTGCATTATTTACGTTTTTGTAACTAATAATTCCTTTTAAATAAAAATACATACTAAGTAAGACTAAGTTACAAGTAAACATTTAATTTTTGCTTTTACTTTGAGAATATCCATGATAATTATTATAATATGAATTATGCAAGTCAGAAATTACTTAATTAATGCAAAAAAGCCAAAAATACAAGACGAAATTTAGGGCTCTTGTGAAAGTAATATGAAAGAAGCGTGCACCGCGTAATAATATTAGTAGCGAACTAGGGTCGTAGCAACGTTGCTACGGAGCTACGCGTTCGAAATGTTAATGTTGAGGGGACCAATACTGTGACCTAAATACACTTCATTCAGTATCAATGTTTATGTATAACTTGTTACTATGTTTATATGGAAAACTATTTCGTATAAATTGCTTGTACACTAGGTAATATGTTAAGGGTACAATACTTTTTATATACGTTTTACAAGTTAATTTTCTTAAAAAGACATTTTCTTTAAAAATACATGCAAACTTCGGCAACCTGTACCGTAACCAATTAAACAACTTTAAGATTATATAAATAAGAGACAAATTTCAAGTAAACAACGTGTACAGTCCACTATCGAAACATATTAAAGTTAACGTTTTTACAAATGTTTTCATTCAAAGAATGTTTTTCGCCTGCAACTTCTACTCGAGTCAAAAAACTTTGCTTATGTTTAAATCTTCGGTATTTCCTGAAGAAACACTTATATAAGCTAGACCCGAGACTTGCCTTGGAAATTTGATTAACAAAATCAATTGTCTGTAACACAGTCTATAATATGTTATTATAATATGATCCAGGATATAAACAAAACTTCATCCTTTTTTTAACCGGTCTATCTAATTAAGGTTCGTAATTTTTTATTATAGTTCTGGAAAATTGCTATAATGCAAAGAGAACTAAGTTTTTTCATTGACGGTGATTTTATATTTTTAGAATTAAGACGGCAAAGGCTATGTCAAACTGCCAGCTATTGAACTTCAAGGCTAATGCGATTATGACTAAGGTCATACTAAAACGACTGTACACTTTTTTATTTTGTTTTATGCAAGTGAAAGATTCGCGACGTATAAAAAAAGAAAAATAAAATAGTGAAACTACCTGTATCCCCAAAGTCGGGTATGCCGCCGATATACAAACAAGGGGCTCACTAACCTTGTTGACTTACGAGAGGCGCCCAACTTTTTGGAGTTATCTATATATAATTAACAAATGTATATTGTTATTTAGGTAGAAAGTAGAGGCAATCAGTGCGGCAGTCGGTCGCAGTGCGTGGGGATGGAGCTGGTAATAGTGAAGGCCAGAGCCCAGCTGAATCGTCTTCTGTGGGCGGGTGAGAAACGCGCGGTCGTGCGCGAGGGGGTGCGCGGGGAGCGCGGGGGGGCCGGCGGCCGCGCGCGGGCGGGGCGCGAGCGCAGCATGGCCGCCGCGCCCGCGCCGGCGTCCGCCGCGCCCTGGCTCAACGCCACGCTGGCCTTCAACGCGACGCGCCCCAACGACACCGACTACGAGCTGCTGAACGCCATCGCCGAAGACCGCGACGACCACTGGTTTTGCGCCAAATGGACCAGCGCACAACAGGACCTATTTCAGGTCAGTTTCATGATGTTATATAACACTACTTTTTAAACTAACACGGTAATACTGTAATTATTTAATTAAAGTTATGCGTTTCATTTATAAACTTCTGTGTATCGGCATGCACAGGCAGCGAATTTGTGCTTCGCACTGGCGTTCTTCGTGCCGAAGCACTTCAAGCAGAGTATCTTAGTGCTGCGCGCGCTAGCAGCGGCGGGCGCGGTGCTAATGGCGATGTGGGCGGGCGCCGAGGTGTGCGCTCCCGACATTCTCGCCTGGAGCCTCGCCGTGCTCCTCGTGAACTCGGTGCACTCGGTTTTCTTAATTATAAGGTAAACAATGCCTACCTTCAACATTAGAACTTGTCTAACAATGTCTTGAATTTTTTTTCCACCGCTACTAATATCAATTGCATTTATGTCCAAGAGTTCGTTGTTATATAATACTATAACGATAAACCAATTATTAGTCAAGTCGAAATCACACACAAGGTACGATTCAAACTCGCCTCTCTCTGCGCGACTCATTTTACCACTGTTGCAGATTTCTTCCGCCGGCGCTGTCACTGGAGCTGACGGATCTGTACTTGAAGTTGTTCAAGCCACTGAAGGTGAGCAAGAAGCATTTCCAAGAGCTGACACGCGAGGCGAGGCTCATGCGGCTCGAGGCAGGCGAGGCCTACGCGCTAGAAGACGTCACGCCCGCCGACGAAAGGCTCTCAATACTCCTAAAGGGAAAGTATGTATATATAGATGTATTTATTATATTGAACGTGCAAATGGGCGCTAAGATACCAATGCTATTCACAACATAATTATACATCAAAGAAAATTGGTGAAGATATTTCTTAACTGATCGATAAGAATAATCAACTCTATTAAAAACTTTTTTAACTGGCGTATTTTAAGTACGAAAATGTTATACTAAAGCATATGTACAAGATAACAGTCAGGAAACTTTCAGAACTTAAAACACGCATGTCCTGTTTCGTATCCACGTGTAACGTCACGTATATAACGCGACACGTGACTTGATACGTAACACGTATCGCCATCTTTCTCAAACTTATTCACGTGGAATCACAGGACGAACGACGAAAATATCTTCCTGTTAGGTTGGTAAATAATGACGGCGAGGAAAAGCAATCTCTTTCAGCAAATACAAGTAGTAATGTATTATATTATATTCAGTTATTAATATGCTTCATAAAACTAAGATTCGTATTTGGTGCCAAATTAATAAAAAAAAACTTTAATAATTGTTATCGTTTTAGTACCTAAGATAGCAACTTTAATACAGATAACAAGCTTCGTTTTAATAAAAAAGAGTGATAACAAAATACTTACTTGAAATCGGATTGTTAATAATTTAAAAAGCTATCTACATAAAGTCCTTTCCTAAATAGTGCAACGGTCGATATCAAAGCGGTCTCTATGGATGAAACGAGTTCGTCTGTACATTTTATACTCGTATATTACTTGAGGGCTCGGCCAATGCCCGTAATGCAAGTGTCTACAATTTCAATTCCCCTACAAGTCATTAGGGAATACCGTAATATGTAATGCTATTTGACATAATAAATTAAATATACAACACGTAAGTAATTACTTTGGAAAACATTACGATATTAAATTCTCTGAACCCGAAATACATAAAACTATCGAGTCTTGATATTTTAATCAAATATTTTCACGACACATTCTGAAGTACAATCGAAGAGTCGTGTTTTTATTAATTAAATGCACAGTAAACTGGAGTAGGCGGCACTCGGGGCTCGGGAAAATAATTTAAAGCGAAATACTTAATTGCTTTAAAATCGCATACAAAAGCGTCTTATGCAGGGCGCTGCGGCCGCAAATAATTACGTTAATTTGAACCAGAAACGAGTGCAGGCGGTACGTTGAGCTAGCGGTACATACATATGCGTTATCAAGGTTGACGTAAACTTTATAATCAAACTCTAAATATAGCCAAAAACTTCCACCTAAAAATATTTGTAATTTTTCTGAGGTTATCCTAATATAATACACACAATATAAATACACTTATAAAAGTATGCAGGACGGTGGATTCTTAACGAATATCACTATATTTGTGACGAATCCACCGTCTTGCGTCTTCCATTGCAACATATTTGCAGTTATTTTACTGTCTGAATGGAAATATAGACATTACCTTGATGTATGCTTCAGTTTATAGACTAAGTGTATATAAAGTAATTTAACATATGCACATTAACGTCGTCTGCCTCGACGATAAGTGTGTTCGCCGCGAACTCTAGGGAGAGTCGCGCTATGCTATTATCTATATTAACTTTTAAAACTCTATGTATTTTAGTCATATTGCATTCATGATAATATAAATATTGTGGTGTACACGAATTTATTTCAAGTAATTAAATTAACTAAGGCATAAAAGACACGGAGACAATTAACAATGACAGTTTCTCTATTTGATTTGATCAGCGCACCAGGTTTAAGTCATCTCACTCGTCACTCCTTACTTGATCATGTCATCTTTCGCGCAATCCATCGATCTTTTCTTAGGCCTACCTCTGCATATATTTTGACACAAAAAAACCTTTGCTAATTCGCAGCAATTTTTACATAACGATTTAATAACCATAAATATAAGTCGTGTTAAGTTAATTTAAGTCAGCGGTGTTCGAATACAGAATGCGGGTGAGCTGTGACGAGACGCATTTACACTACATACAGCCATATCAGTTCGTGGACTCGCCGGAGTGGGAGGCCAACAGGGAACAATCTGACGATGTCTTCCAGGTAAAATTTAGAACTTTGGTAATTTATTCACTGCCTTTTATAGAAATTTTGGAGCTGCACGCGCACATTTCTGTCCGCGTGATATTGAAAAAAACATATTATACTTAGTAGCTTTAGTAGTATTCATCTATTGAAGAAATACGAAATAACACTCTTGTATTTCAATTGTTAGAAAGGTTGTGTAAGAAACTGTGGTCATGTTACATGATACTGGTATTGTATTCAAATCTTACTAATATTATAAAAGCAAATGATGTTTGGTAGGTATCTCCGTAACGGTGTACAGATCTCGAAATTTGGTACAGACATAAAAAATACTGTGGAAGAACACATAGGCTACTATTATTTTTTTTAATACCGCGCGGACGGAGTTGCGGGAGGCAGCTACTAAGAAACAAAGCCTTGCTTAAAATCGTTTTATTGTTTTTCAATGCTAACACCGAAATACGTATTAGAGCCGAACATTAATAGGGTCAACCACAATGTAACCTTCAACTTTAGTATCAGATTTGCGGCGACGCTTGCATGTGAACAAAATAATGGATAAGGTTTCTAACAGGAAACTAGTTTTGCATGTAAATCTTATCAACGTCATTGTTGTAGATCTACTTATGTGTTAACAAAGTTGAATTTAAGACCTTGAGCAAGAATACAGTTTGTTTCTAATTGCCCTTTAATCAACGTTGGTTATGAAATGACAGGAGTTGAACATTAACCTTTTCACACCTAAGAAACAAAAGGTGCAAAAGTCATCTGTTTTTAACAGAACGTTGTAACAGCTCATTGTGATTCCGCATCCACTCAGGTTGAATTCCGGCGCAAGCCATGAATAATAGATTAGACCCACGACCGAGGATTTATCTACCGAAATAATTAGAATAACATTTATTCGGTTTAAAATGAATTATTTAGATGTGAAACTATTTTAGTCAGATTTCAAGATAAACTGTTTTGCATCTCCAATTATGATACTTGCTGTAGTTTGCTGTTTTGATAGAAGATTCCGCTTTTGCAGGGTTAAATAAAATTTTACTTTATAATATTAAAATGATACTAGGATACAAGAATATAATAAATAAATTAAAAAATAAAAAAAACTCAAGAGAAAGTTCACTTGGAACATTCGGTTTGCAGTTATAGGAAGAACAGAAGTGTAATTAATTTGTAAATCGGTGACTCATGTCACTAGGATAGTCCTAAATTGAGCTTAATATGTAGCTTAAAATAAATCCTTCGAGCAAAGGCAACGCTAACGTAAATTATCTATAACTTTACACTAATAGTGAATACTAAAGCGTATACTTACTCGCGATTTACGTGATTATAAATATAAGGAATGTCGATACTCGTTTTTTATTATTTTGACATGAAAATACTTTTCTTCGTGATTTACTCGTTCAATCGATAAATCATTGTTTAACATATAAGCAGAAGTAGTTTATGCCATCTTTAAATTATATCCAATATGATTGTCGTCAAAACGTTTTGTCAAATAAAAAAGCTACTATTTTTTATTGTAATAGCGTGTATATAGTATAAGGACTGTAAGTATTGTCTTTGATATAAATAATAATGTTTGTTATTGTGTGCGTAATGTAGGTGAGCGTGGTGGCGGAGGAGGTATGCACGTGCGTGTGCTGGCCACGCATGCGACTCGAACGTGTTCTACGACACCGGCCGGCACTAAAGGTCGTGCTCGACTGTCTCATAGGTATGTTAGTTAAAACATCCACCACAGCAACAAAAGATTTACAGTCGAAAAAATTTAATATTAAGTATGGACTATGAAACGGATTCACTAATATAAGCACTTCAAAGCGAATGGTTACCCAACGCATTGATGTGAATCTAAAAGCGTACTCATTGAATCGAATAATGAGGTTCTTATGTGCACACCATCATATAAACACTCTCTCGAATTGTATTGAAGTGTACCTAAAATGTTGTGTTACAGGGAAAGACATTACTCACAAGCTGTATTCGGTGAGCGAGGGCTTAGGCATCGCGGGCGCGGGGGATAGCGAGGGAGTGCCCCCGCATCTGACGCGCTCGGCCAGCGTAGACGCCGTACATGAAGGCGCCCGCGGTCGACTCCGCAGCCTCGCCTGGCGAGCCAGAACCGCCGCGCCCAAAGGTATCACATCCCACTTTTACTTCTTATGTTAAAAATCCGAATATATAATTATAACAAAACATCTAATATTTCAGGGAGCTCGTATTGGCAGCCAGTGGTGGCACGTCAGTTCCTGCGACAATCGCCGTTTGGGCGCGCTATGCTGCCGCCGCGGCTAGTGGCACAAGCATCATCAGCCAGCTTGCAACCGCCCCCGGCCAGCCTGCAGCCACCTGCAAACCGCCGACGCGAGGTCAAGTTTGCGGAGACGCCGAGCGCGGTGGAACCAGCCGTGTGACGCGGGCCGCGGCTCCAGCCCGAGCTGGTGCCGCTCGTTGCCGCCCCGCAGCCCCCGCAGCCGCCGCACTTCCCCTACACTACTCACATGTCTCACGCAGACTCGCCCACATCCATACTCTCCCCCTGACATCAACCCACATTCGAGCGAACGACACCGCCACACATGACAGACTTTTAAACACATTTGTATGTACAGTAAAACGAGCCGATAAGGGAAATTACTAACATGAGACTAGTAAAAATTAAACGCTAAAAGAAAATAATAATTTTATATTGCCTGTTTAAAAAAAGAGCTTCCTAATAGAACAGTATACACGTGTAATACTTAGCTTATGTTCGCTCGAAAAGTGACGATTGAGTGGGACATTCCACCGCAAGTGACAGAGACACGTCGTCGGTGTGAAGTGATACTGACTGCTAAACTTGTTGAATTTTCATAATGACATTATTATGTAAAATGTAATTATTGTGTGAAAAGTAGATTTAGATAGCTAGAATAAAATGTATTTTGTATTGTATGTTGCATTTGAATAAAACCGCTCAAGCGTTGTATAGCTCTATATAATATAACGATCGGATCGATATAGAACTGAGCGTTATCGATGCGAGCGATCGAGAGAGAACTAAATACTAACACGACTATATGTACATATATGTACACGAGATGTACACCATCGTGACTTAATATTCTTGGTATTTGTGTATCAAATACGACATTCTAAAATATTGTAATGTTATAATGTAATTGTTTATTAGTTAGTACTTGTATATTAATTAAATATTAAATGTGTTAAACTCGTGATAAAATCTTAAAGTTACTGCAAAAAATTCATATTCAGTACGTTGATCATTAAAATTATATCTATTTTCGTGTTCCTTATTCTAAACTTGTAATACAAGCGGTCACCTAATTTGTACTTACAGTCATTAAGTGTTGTATAGTAACTATGTTACTAACTTAGTCATAGTGCTTAAATAACATGTATAATACACAATGTCTTGTCACTGGGCGATCTACGTTCATTTTCTGTTTTATTCCTGGTACGAATGAATACAGTTGAGGCCTAAATTATAATTACAGAAAATTACTAACCACTTTTAATTTGATTGAATTTTATTTATAAAAAGTTTACCTGTTTTTTATCGATTTTTTACATGAGCAATACATTACAATTACAACGAATGTTATTTGTGTACCATAGTTAACAAATTGTGAATTATAACAAGACAAAAGTTTAATGCGTTTGTAAGCATAACTATTAAAATTGTCCTATACGACCAATCCAATATATGATTTAAAACTTTTAATTTACAGCTCATAAATTTTAATAATTTTTAAATCAACAATGGTTGTATGTAATATCATATTTATGTTTATATAAAACCAATTACTATGGCACAATTTTAATTAAGATTCGTGAACGCACATTAAAACTAACTCACTCACACAAACGATTTGGATACAATAAACAATTCATACAATCCGCTTCTAGTATAACTTAAAGTCATCGTGTAACTTGAAGATGATTAGGAATTATATTAAGGTGTCAACACAACTATGAAATAATAAAAATAATTCACGTCGGTGTTTAGTTGTTGTTGTCGTCGCTTTATTACTGTATCGTGTCAGAATAGACGGACAAATAGTGTCTGTATTAATGTTAGCCTTGTGAACACTCATTACCTCTCACGACATACGATACTTCATTCACAAACCGAGGATATAACATCGAGTACTACCCAAACTCCTTATAAAACGTAACTCATGTAAGCTACGTTTCAAATGTTTTCAACATTTTTCTAGCTACGATTTTATCATTCGCATAATACATATCGTTCCTCGTCGTCTTATGATAATGCGATTCTCAACATCATCTCCGAATACATTAAATAATAATGGCACAATTTTTATTAACGTACATTTTATTTATATTCTTACAATGAAATTTAAAAAGAAGAATGCGATGTTGTGATAAACTTTAAAACACGATAAAAATTTGTAAACTTTTTACGGTTTATCGATTGCTTAAGGCTGGAGTCGTACATCTTTAAAACAGATTTTTTAAATAAAAGTTTATGCCTTGCTCTTATGGTATATTTAAACATTGGAAAAGGCTAGTGAAATTTTGATAACTTAACACCTAGATTTGAAGTAATAAATATAAAACATAACATTTTTAATCATCAAATTTTACGAACACAAAGTCTACGCGTTAAACGCGCGAGTTTATTGTGTGAAAAGTAAATTTAAAAGCTTTTTGAATCGTGTATTTTTGTCATATATGGTTTTGTAAGATCCAGATTAGTAACGACTTCACATACGAGTAAGAGGACTGTGTCAAAAAACCAAGAAGTTTCATCACGTTACAGAAAGGATAATTATATGTGTACCGAATAAAATAAAATTCTGCTAAATGCTTTGATAGCTTTTTAAACATGCGCCAACAGATTATAGTAGAATAACCTTTATGTTCTAACCTATCTCTAAGTTTAGACCACCTCTATTTCATTAGAAAGTCGCTTTATTTTTTAACAGTACGAATTAATTCGAATTACAATTGGATTTAAATATAATGTATATAAAAATGTAAAAAACTTATACTATTACATTTCTTTAAATACAGCAGTCTTTCCCAAAGTGGGCGATAACGCCCCCTTGTGGGCGCTGCAGGTCTTAAGTTGCGGGTTATTGTAAAAGTTTCGTTTAGAATTCTCCGTTAATATACATATACAGGTCACAATAATTAATTAATTTAATTTGAAGTTTTTAAATATGTGAAAATATGGGGGCGCTAAAAAATATTTATTCTCAACGTGGACAGAAGACAAAATAAGTTTGGGAACCACTGATATACAGGTTGGTTTATTTAAAGCGTCGCTGTAAAAATTGTTACTTAGTTTTCAGGTACAATTATTTTAAACATGTCTTCCTTGTTATAAGTTAACTTTTATATAAAATCTACAATGTGTTGTGATTTATTAACATCATATTCTTCCAATCACTTTAATGAAATAATCTAAGTAATTTATTATTAAAATACATTACAGTAATTGATTATACTAATGTAGTTATTTGTTAAACAACTGGTGACACTTTGCGATGTATGACTTACTGCAACTTATTTATATGATAGATTTTGTAAATTGAATATTACTGTATAATTTCATAACATATAATTTAATTTCTTCAAAGAAATACGTGGATTAATTTCTATGTTTTATATTTTTGTATTAATTGTAATATGTTTATGTTGCTTTATTAAAGATGGTCGTATCTCTAATTATGAACACAATTACTCTTTAAATACATTACGAATTTGTTTGAGGAACACACGTACTAAAAACGCTAATAACTTAGTACAAATATAAAATTTAATGCCGTTAAAATCTACATAACTGTTTCTCGCAATTTATTTTTAAATGGTATGAAATATCAAGAATTGTAACTATCAATTGTTTCTTGTTAAATCAGATTGTTTGAAGTAAAAACGCGTGTAAATGCTATATTGTTTATATAAGATATATGTTAACACAAAATATGTGATAGTTATATTCGCATTTAATTAGCCTTTTGTAAATGCATAGCAATAGTGACGTTCTGCAACTTTTATATTCTTTGTTTTATCTTACAACACTTTGTTATTTTGAGAAGATGTTTATGGCATATTATGAACGTGTTTTTGGATACATGTATTCCATGATTCCATCCCATAAATGACTAATAGAACACCATAGACTATGGACGATTGCTAAATGAAATATTTTTTTTAATACATCCATCCAGTGTCACGAATGAATACATTCGTTGTTATAATTTTCAAACAGAACTATTGTATAATAAATGTACGTTATAATTAATGGAGCACAAATCTGCCTTCTATCTTCAATCTTCACGAAACAGCAGTATGAAAAGGACTTTGTAATAAAAGGTTAACAGAACATCTCTGTGATAAACACTAGCTACTAGTGCACGTATATGAGTCGTATGTATTATACTTACTCGAGATCTGGCAAACATCACAGTATCATAGGTTGCCCTGCGTTTTGTCGTACATAAAATAATCGTTATCGATTATACATTATTGTATTTATTCACTTTATTAACATGTTTATTATGTCTTTAATAAAAACAATTGCTTATTATTGTTATTTTTTTATGATCCCCGAATGTTAAGCATTTAAAAACATAACGCTAACCAAACTATTACCGTCTGAAAGTCGCCATTTCAAACAGATAACATTTAAGAGCTCGATTAACATCACAAAAGTGGAAATGATTATTAACCATAGCTCATTAGCATCTACTCTTGTTGGTAAGACAATGGACCTACTTATTCTTTCAACAACTTTCATAAAGAAAAAATAATAACTTTGTCAAAACCTGCACTAGAAATAAAAATATTTAATGTTTCAGTTATATCGTATCATATATGACGTCGTGTGTACGCAAGAAAACACAAGTTTTACACAATCAGATAAAACTCATAACCTTTGGCTGCCTCGTCAAGATAATATCTCGACATATAGAATCAACTGTTTACATTATGTTTTAGTGTCATTTCTCAAAATTCAAAAGCAATATCATATTCAATAATAAACGTTCTATACTAAGGTTCTATGAATAGTTGCTCTCAAAAACATTTTTGGATAAACAGTTAATATTATACTATCTGTCGTCCGCGAATTCGTCCGAGCGGAATTAAAACTTAATTAATAGCGTATGTGTTCTTCAAGATCTATGCCTTTCAACGAGATCCATGCAGTCGTTCTGGAGATACCTTATAACAAACATCCATCCATCCATCTAAACATTCGCATTTATAATATTAGTAAGATAAATACTTCGTGGCGATCTTTGGGGGAGGCCAATGCCCAGCAGTGGGCGTCTCATGGCTGAGAAGAAGAAGAAGAAATACTTTGTTGGAAATAGAATAGTAAAAAAGAAATATTCTTCCAGACTTAGCACTAGGAAACACACTCAAAAATCTATTCAGGGTTTTCGTCCGCGTTAAAGCGTAAAAAAATAAAGGTGTACATTCTTTAATTGTATTTAAAAACTTAATTATTCACAAAACGATCAAGGAATGTTCTATTCCTTATGATTAGTTTGGGCGCTGGCCTCGAAAATACAAGTAATGGTTGAAGACGTTGAAATATATAACTTTATAATTGTTTAATATGTTAATCAATGCCAAAGGCGATGATAATTTCGGAGGCGATAGCGGCAGTGCGCTCACGCCGCGGACTGGAATGGCCGCGTCATGAGACGTGTTCATATACAACATTAATTTTATATCTATTCGATTACTCTTCAATATTAACGCTATGGCTTTTGTGATGAGAAAGTTGTTTGTTAATTTAAAAAATGTGAACAAATGTAGAAAACTGTGTCTGTTTGTGCAAAGTGTAAGTGCTTTATTATTACTTTGGAAATTAGAACTATAAATCATTGTTGTATCAATAAGTAAACACTATGTATATAAATTTTTGTACCACAATATATCACAAACTAGTTCCCGAAACACGTTTTTTAACTTATAAAGTTACTAGTTTATTTTAAACATTTTGAAACAATATATTTATCTATACAACAGTTTTATCTAAGTTCTAATTCATTAAAAGTGTTTAAAATCAAATAAACCAATATGATCTATAGATATGCCTATTTCGTCAACCGGTATGCGGTCTGTTCCAAGCCGGTTATATAGCGTGGACAGGTCAAACTTTATTAGTAACAACGTGAGGTTCGCCTTCGCTTTTTGCCCAACATCTCGCTGTCGTATATGTAAGATAACACGCACAAAACAAACCCGAAAGTTATCACAAGTAAATAATAATTTACGTTATCGCCCTGTATTATCGTGCCCACTAATAAAATTATAGTCATAAAAGAGTACAAATGAGACTAAGCGATCTGATTTAGTGATAAAAAAAATTGACCTTGACATTTAGCTTTTGGAAATTCTTTTAGATTTTTAATTAGCTATTTAATATTAGAGCCATTTTATAGGGTCAAATTACATGTGATAATTTTGTAGTAATTATTTTGTTCTTTCTATCGTATGACAAATATAAAAAGTGATAAATTTTTCAACTTTGTATTCAAATTACACACGTAACTGCATAAATTTCTTTCCAGCTGACTGCGCAATATTAAGTCATGTAACACTAGGATATCGTACTCTATGTATATACGTCTTTTAGATTTGTAATTTCACCAGAGAAATACAGAAGAATGACATTATTTCAGATATCTATACAATTAATAAAATCGGAATGTCTGTATGTAATATAAAAAAAACATATTTCGTGAACATGTATAATATTTGCGTTGCTAATATCGAAAATCATTTATTTTTTACATTATTACCTGTGATAAATAAATTTCCTGATACAAATTTTACACCAAGAGAAGTATGATTTGTTTACAAGTTGTAATTTTTTACCTTATTAAATATATATATTTTTAATTACAGAAAAGGCGTCACGCGGTTCGCTATTGCGGTGCCTTACACCTGCATTCAATTGAAGATAATAGAGTAAATTATAGATATTTCCACACGACAAAAGTTTTGAATAAAAAGGTTGCATTCAAATTATCAGACATCGGAGAAGGAATACGAGAAGTGGTTATCAAAGAATGGTAATGTAGTACTACGTAGTTACTAAGTCATAATAAAAATTGCTTTCCATAAAAATCAATTCTTTAGGTAAACACGAAAAATCTATTTTAAAACAAAAATTTTAGGTTAAATACGTATTTATTACATGTGTGTGTGTTGTTTTATGCATTCTTTATTATCTAGTGATACCTCTGCCAACACCTTCATACAAGAACATACGTATTATCGCCACTGTCATTCGCTTTGAAATAACGTAATAACAATTAGTTTTGTGTAGGTAAGGTGGGCAGCGGCATCTCTCGGTTAAATTCATCATACGCGAACAAAAAGTAGCGTAACTCACGCAAAAGTTCAATGCAGTCGTAAAATAGTATACAAAAACTCAACATTTAAAACGTGTTAACATACTAATGAACTTGCACAATTCTAACATATTAAACAGTTTATAGAAACTTAATTAATATTTCTATTTTGACATTACATATTTAGTCTAGATATAAATATGTAGTGTAACAGATTGAATTGCTTATCACTTTCGTGTCTTATCTATCGCGACCCCTGCAAATAACTAGCGATGATAACATTTTGTTTATGTAGTTTAAAAATGTCACAATTACATGATGAAATTATAAAAATTTGTAAGTGAAGTGGCACTTACCAACATAATGCCCCGTTCACCGCCTGCAGGTGCCTCGTCACACTGTCGATGTCAGTCGATTCAAATAAGTCGCTGTCAAATATTCTAAAGATGCTAGTAATCCTGCACTCCTGATGCACCCGATGCACCACTACCCGTAAGTGCGCTATAGATGCGTCGATATCGAACCGAACGCGCAATCGTAATCTTAGCGAGCCTCTATGCTAGGAAACAGACACGTCCGATTTGTAACTGTTTCCGTCCAACTTCCGTCGACTCTCGATGCTCAACTACTGTCAACTATCGGATTCGAACCTTCGATTTCTAACTACCCACCTGTGCAGAGAGAATAAAAATGAATTGCGCTACACTGAGGCGTATACCGAGCCGCGAAATCCAAATACGAGCTATAGTGCATCAGTAACATGAATTAAATTAACCTTTTTTACGCAATCATTTTGTTTGGGTAATATAAAAATTGTTTCTTACATAAATATAACGACTGTTTTTGTTGTTGTATACAAGAAAAAAAACGTGTTATTAACATAATCCGTTGGTTCAAGGTTATGGAAAAAAGTAGTAAAGATAAATTAATGGTAAATTTTAAATTATATAAATCCGAAAGTATTTTTGTGTTTTAGGTTCATCAAAGTCGGTGACAAAGTACAACAATTTGATAACATTTGCGAAGTGCAAAGTGATAAAGCAGCAGTGACGATCACCAGTCGGTACGATGGTGTCGTCACCAAAATATACCATGAAGTTGATCAGACAGCACTCGTCGGACAACCGCTTGTTGATATTGAAGTCGACTCTACAGCTGATGATGGTAACTATTAATCAATAACTAAAAGCTATAAATATTCTGTACATTGGACTTTGTTTTTTTTCAATTCACAAATACAATGCTCGAAAAAGATGCTCTTCTTTCATCAATTCTGTAACTAAAAAAAAGGATTATAAAATTTGAAAGAAAATGTATTTTTAACATTATTGAGCAACTAATAATTACATGCGCAATGTTCGGAACGGCTTAGGAGATGCCTTAAAAAAATTGACGATAAAATAAATACTATAGAATTTATTTATATGGAAGTTTTGGTAATCATTAAAGGCTAATAAATTGATAAAATCATTCTTATTTAACTTTCAGATTCATCTTCAGATTCAGATACTGAATCAAATGTTGAAGTCTCCAAAACACAAAGCCAAACAACTCAAAAAGTTAAAGTACTCACAACACCAGCTGTTAGAAGAATTGCAGCTCAATTTAAAGTATGAAGATAAAAAAACATATTTTGCATAGTTAAATAACAAACTGATAAGTACTAATTACATCTGTTTTCAGGTAGATTTAGGTACCGTAAATCCAAGTGGAAGAAACGGTAGAATACTCAAAGAAGATGTATTAGCGCATCTCAATATGTCAGCGGATAAATCTAATGAAATTCCCAGCGCTCTTTCTGTTGAAGCAAAACAAATGGCAGTGTCTTTTGGTAGTGTTAAAATTGAGGAAATCTTAGAAGATAAAACAGTACCAATAACAGGATTCACAAAAGCCATGGTTAAATCGATGACAGAAGCAATGGTAAAATGAAAAATCTTTTTACTTCGATAAGATTATCGTCATATTATTGCATAACAACTTTATAACTTTTGCAGAAAATTCCTCATTTTGGCCTCAGTGACGAATACGATGTTACAAAATTGGTTGAATCGAGGGAAAGTTTGAAAGTCATAGCCCAAGAAAGAGGAGTGAAGCTCACTTACATGCCTATTATCATTAAAGCCTCATCATTAGCTCTAACTGCTTATCCAGTTCTAAACAGTAGCCTAGATGCTGCTTGCGAGAACCTCACTTACAAAGCAAATCATAACATTGGCGTGGCAATGGATACGCCAAATGGATTGGTGGTCCCTGTTATCAAAGTGAGCATTGTTTCAAAACTATAATTGATTGTAACATTCCGTACAATTTTATGATCAAAATCAATTATTTTTAAACTTTACTATTATTTCAGAACGTCCAGCATAAAACCATTCTTGATATAGCGAAAGAACTTAATATTTTACAAGAGAAAGGTTCAAAAGGTCAACTTGGATTAAGCGATTTATCAGGCGGAACTTTCACCTTATCAAACATTGGCATTGTAAGGAAAATACTCTTATGTAACATATATTTTTTTATTCCTTTAATTAGTTACAGTAAAAGTCCATTGGCATGTTTAATTTTAAATTCAATTATTTTAGGTCGGTGGAACATATGCAAAGCCAGTGATCGTCCCACCACAGGTTTCCATTGGCGCCCTCGGAAAAATACAGGTACCGAAATTACATTTCAATTTAAAAATAAGATTTTCAATTGCAATTCACTTATTTAATAGGAGTACCCCAAGATTTTTTTAATAATACTTTGAAATCGTTTTCAGAGGTAGGTGCTACCTAGTAATAGTTTGATATTATACGGTTATTAGTTCTAGTTGTTTTGAGGGTACTTAGATATAATTAAGATTTTCAATTGCATGTTTTTGTTCTTATAAATATTAACCACATTTATACGATTAATCTTTTCCCTTTTGCAGGTATTACCCAGATTTAATTCCGAGGGCGAAGTTGCTAAGGCTCATATATTGACTGTGAGTTGGTCAGCTGATCATCGAGTCGTGGATGGAGTTACAATGGCGCGATTTTCAAACATCTTGAAACAATATCTTGAAGATCCGTACAAACTCTTACTAGATATATAATTTATCACCAGATATTTGTGTTCAAATAATTATTTTGTATCTTTACACGTTTTATACGTTACATTTTTATTGTTACGATTTCGATTTTAATTGTTATTAAAAATGTTTGACTTGTCTTTGCGTTGAATTCAATATCTATCGTCGCAGAACTTCGAATCGTGTTATTTTAAAATATGCTATGGTCCACTCCGGAATGCAATGAGGTGTGTATTCGCGGTGAAATCTCGCGAAAATCTCCGTAAATATCAACGAGTCCACGGCGTTTATAGGTGTCCATTTAAGCGCAAGGAAAGACATGTCGACGTCGCAGAACTTTTTATCTGGAAACAATATCAGTTGATTCAGAAAAGAATGATTACAAAGAATAAAAAATTTAAGAACATTTTTGATAAGAAAAAAATGTAATTTCTGGACTAAATGTGATTTGTGGATAGCTACTATGAATACGTAATTATATGTAAGTACCGGCAATCCGTATGAAGTACACTTTCCTTGGCGAAGATATTTGTATGTCTTCGTGTTTGAGTGCCAACAGTGCGCGGTGCCGATTGTTCCAGTTCCGCTCCAATTCCCTAAGCAGACTTAAACGAGCAGGCTTCGTGAGTAGACCGTTCAGTTGCTCGTACTTGCCGTCGCTTATCACTTGAGTAACTCTTGATATAGCCTAAAAATTGTATTTATAAGTCATATGAATCTTACAAGAAAAGCCATAAAGTAATATGAAACACATACCTGTTTAGTACCAAATTTAAATTCTTTTTCAGTAAATGATGGGTCCCATACACTTCTTAACACACTAAAATCGATTTTTGTCATCAGCCATCTAAAGGGATTTTGCAATAATATCAATTTAGGGACCCGTTTTTTTCTTTTATTTGGACCTCTTTGAGCGACAGTAAAGGTTTTAGGGAAGGCTTTGAGTAAGTCCAATGAAAATTTTGACTGTTGTAGCAGATTCGATTTGTTGTTCCTGTTTGTGTCTAACTGGGAGAAATTTAGTGGGAACTTCTGTTGGTCTAAATACAAATTGTTGGTGTATTTTGTTTTGCATGGGGAAGTTATTAGTCCTGAATTATAGTTGATGCACTTATACGATTTTTTGACTAATGCCAAAGATGTTGGTCTAGGCAAAAGTCTGTTTATTAAAAACACTGCCTTGTTTTCAATCTGAAAATAATACACACGTTGAATTATAATTATTATATAATATTATAAGTATATTCAAAAGGGAAAAACTTTTTGAAGGATTCCGACAAAGATATTTATAACTACTACTTACCATTTCCCCATAGCAAAACTTTGAGTTTATAACAAAATATTTTTCAATGCATTTTTAAACTTTTCTCAAGATAAGTCGCATAAAATTTATTTGCCAAAAAACTACCAAATATGATAACATGTTATTACTGACTGACTGACGTTTAGATTCAAAGTCAAATATTAATCAATTCAATTTTTTAATACTTTAAGTCCAAACCATTAACAGCCAATACAAAATGTCTTCAAGTAGGTATTTAAATACTTTGTTGCGCTTCTACACTACAGTGTTTTTTTGTTGTATTACAATTAAACTGCTGACTAATAATAGTAAGAAAACAGTCAGAAAGTCTTATCATTGCTCAGTAAGAAGTCCCTTGGTGTGTCGCTTACTAAAAAAATCGGCAGTTACTGTTTATTAAAACTGAACTTCAATATATTATAACTAGACTGTAAATGTACACAATGCCCTTTATTCCAATAATATATTATGTCCAATACCAGTGTTTCTCTGTGCATGACTTACAACAGAAGCAAAGTAAATCGCGCAAATGTAATTACCGTTCTTACTTACTTAACTCAAAAGTAACTGGAAACCAACGTCATCTTACAAAATCCCAGCGTTAAACAGTCTATATATTTATTAATAGCTGTCGCCCGCGACTCCGTCTACGCGGAATTAAAAAAAACTATTGGTCGCAGCGTAATGTTACATAGCCTAAAGCCTTCCTCTATAAATGGACTATCCAACAAAAGAAGAATTTTTCCAATCGGATCAATAGTTCCTGAGATTAGCGCGTTTAAACAAACAAACTGTTCCGCTTTATAATATTAGTATAGAAGTGTGATTCATCTCGATCCGTGTAATTGAAACAATATATAATTATTTGTAGATCATTATATAAAGGGGAACTTTTGACACAGTAACATAGTCTATGACGTGTGTTAACGAGTAAGTTTGTTTTTAATTATTTTGCTAGTAACCACTGCCGAGACGTCTGTGTGTGACATAAAGTTATCTGTCTTTTTTATATAAGTAATTAAATTGATAATATGTTTTGACAGGTGTTTCAGCAATGGAAACTCACAGTTGTGTTAGTTAGGACATATGTAGGATAATAATTTTTTTTTTGAATTTTGAAGAGCTGCTTTTTATTGAACTTATCTATATATTAAGTTTTTTATATATGCACGCGGACGAAGTCGCGGGCGACAGCTAGTATAGTATATGAATTAATTTATATTAAATAAACACTCAACTTAAGCTATGCTATTTAATCTTTCATACTATGATACTTGTCTCACTTGATCACATATTTTCTGATTAATCAATTTTATTAAACGATAGGTAAAGGCATGAAAACTCAGCTTAGAAACAACTGTTTTTAGCGTATTGTATTAGACAATTATGTCAAGATTTCACAAAACGTCTTACTTTTATTACCGAAGAGGGCCTTGACCTCTGACCTTCGTAGTCAATTTATTTTTTTAACGTTTATTATACTTTGAATTGAATTGAACATTAATTTAAACTACATGTATTATGCATTTTAAATACATTTCATGTTATAAGTTAATACTATGAGCTCCTTCATAAGTGGTACCGGTGTGCTATATCAAGGGAATTGAACCAACTACTCATTTTATATGGTATATACTATACAGCTGCTGGACTTAATCTTTTAATTGTAATTCCACTAGGTAAATACCAACGACATGCTCATGCAACATTCAAGGTCTTGTTCACACGTTTGTTATATTCTATAACTTCCTGCCATAGCAACAACAGCTGATTTAAATGCATTTTATATGTTTAAACATTAAGTTATTTTATCTAAAAGATTATCAACTTAAAAAGTTAATTAATATCAAAATCACCGCTACGTTATCTGAAAATAGTTAACAGTATGGTTATCTTTGCAAATCGATTTAATCGAAGTAATATTCATAACATATTACAATATCATTATCAGTAGAAAAGAGTATAAGTAACCAGCACTTCTTGGAACTCCTAAATATTAAATAATAGTCGGGTCAGTTAACTTCTTTTTTATGTAATATTTTATCTTTAAAATAATATTTATTTTCAATACAAAGCAAGGCAGTGTGGTTGTGTTTGAATTAGAAACCGGTCGTGTCAGTTTTGTATTTAAAATCGGCGTTTTCTTTATCGTATTTTAAATACAACAACTAGGTTTCATGAATCGTAGTTTATAAGTGCCTTTAGGTTATAAATGTATTAAGATTTATTTTAAACTTAATAATTTTTGCATTATGTGGCATGCAGATGAGATATTTAGAGAGGTTCCACACGGGCGTGAACTGTATAATTGCGTTGTCTTAATTTCAGCAATATGTGGGCAGCAGTGATCGGGGTCCTGGGACTCGCGGTCTTTGGACAAGCATGCACACCCAGTGTAACGACAGTAAGCGGCACACACGCGCCCGTCACCGTCTGCTCTGGTGCAATGATCTTCGCTGACGACTTCACGGAATTCGATCTCGAGAAGTGGCAACACGAAAATACTCTCGCTGGAGGCGGTGTACGTACTTTAACAAAATCCATTTAATTATGCAAGACGAAAGTAAAAACAAAACATGTTTCCCTTTTTCTGCAGAACTGGGAATTCCAATACTATAACAACAACCGTACAAACTCGTTCGCTCACAACGGACTTCTGTTTATCCGTCCCTCTCTGACGTCCGATCAGTTCGGCGAAGCGTTTCTCTCCAGCGGCCATCTGAACATCGAAGGAGGTGCACCAGCGGACAGGTCAGTTGAAAAGCTGACAAGCCAAGAACATAATAGTGCTTAGCACGAGCGTCAGTTCCACAACTAAGTAAAATTAAATTAGAAAAATGTTGTATTAAAGATGTACGAATCCCCAATGGTTCGGGTGCGAGCGCACAGGCACTCCGAGCAACATCTTGAATCCGATCAAGAGTGCGCGCATCCGCACTGTCAATTCCTTCAGCTTCCGCTATGGCCGCGTCGAAGTGCGCGCTAAGATGCCCGCTGGAGACTGGCTGTGGCCGGGTACGTCATAAACCTTATAGATTATTACTGTGCACCATTGCCTAAAACACACTAAACAAACAAAATATCGCGAATAAATGAAGTAGTGCTATTATTTAGCTTTTTCATCTACTGTGTAAATAAATATATAAACCCAATCTTGAAAATTAATACTTACTCCTATTTCCAACACATAGTTCGTTAGCAAGGCCTGCACCCAACAACCTCAAGGCAGGTGAAGCTTTTAAATGATACAATTCTTTATTTTAAAAATAATAACGCAATATTATTGTTTAAAACATAATTGATGTAATTTCAGCAATTTGGCTGATGCCGGCTTACAACTCGTATGGCACATGGCCGGCATCGGGCGAAATCGACCTGGTAGAGTCCCGAGGAAACCGCAACATGTTCAATAACGGCGTTCACATCGGCACCCAAGAAGCCGGGTCAACCCTTCACTTCGGTCCCTATCCTAACCTCAACGGCTGGGAGCGCGCACATTGGGTGCGCAGGAACAGCGCTGGTTATGACAGAGCATTCCATCGCTATCAGCTGGAATGGACCCCGGGTGATTAAATCTATATATAACTTAAATTGTAAATATCTGCTTACCTTACACGGGTGATTGGTGATGCAGTTTTTAGAAATTTTGCAAGATTTCGTTAATAATTTGCAATTTAAGTTGCAGCGATTTAAGTAGGACAGGTAAATATGAATAATTTTCATATAAACACAATATGTTTAATTTTTTTCTCGTTTATAATGAAATCAAAGTTAAAGAACTTAGCTATTTTTTATTACCTTTTTCAATGTTTTTGTTTGCAGACTTCCTACGGTTCAGCATCGATGACGTGGAGCTCGGGCGCGTGACGCCGGGCAGCGGCGGTTTCTGGCAGCTCGGCGGCTTTGATACACAAAATGTTGAGAATCCCTGGCGCTACGGCTCCAAGATGGCGCCCTTCGACCAGAAGGTACACTTATGTACTTTTGTAAATTTTTGAAATCAATCTTTCAACAACATTTATTATTTAAAGTAAATTAATAGAATGGAATTTATCAAATTGTTTTGTTCGGAATTTTATACCTTAAAGCGATTTTTATTGCCTACCCTACGTGGCGTAAAAAAGGCGACCGTAATTTTTTTTTCATAATAAAGGATTTATTTTCCTTAAAGTTAAGATGTATTTCCTTAAGTCTGCGATGGCTTCATTATTAATTTTTAATCGTATATTTTCAGTTCTACCTGATAATTAACTTGGCGGTCGGTGGTACTAACGGCTTCTTCCCTGACGGTGTTTCAAATCCCGTTCCCAAGCCCTGGTGGAATGGATCACCCACGGTAATTAAATTACTTTATTGTACTATACAATTATAGATTCCATCTGTTCCCTGATACCTCAAAACCGTAAAAATCGAAAATCAATTTTTTTTTACTTCAATGTACTTTAGTAAAAACTGTACGTTTCTTTAATTATTGTAATTTTGTAATGTTTAGTTTAATATCTATTTTTAGGCTTTAACCGATTTCTGGAATGGAAGATCTGGTTGGCTGCCTACATGGAACTTGAACTCTAACGACGGACAAGACGCATCTCTACAAGTCGACTATGTCCGTGTATGGGCATTGTAGACGATCCTTACAATTACAAAGAAAAAAATTACAAATGACAAAGTTGTACTGTAAATAAATAAATTGAAAATATTCTATATGATACTATTGTAAATTCTAAAATAAAATCAAAAGCATCATCGTTTTTTAAATACATATCTCCAATTAAATTGTACGTTACGTAATTAGCGTAGGTTTTCTATATTTAAAAATACATTTCATATCCAAAATACCGTATATCAACATATTTATAAGAATTTTTACTAAAGAGGTTATTACTAATAAAAAAAAAGTATACATTAAATCAAGCCTTTATTAATTTTCACAAGACTTTTATAAAGCCTCTCTTCGGTATCAAATCACAGGACTTTAATAAATAAGTTTTTTTTTAAATCAATCCATATGGTAGAAACGTGGGCTTAAATATTGCGGAGGTTTGTTGGTGGAGAGTGGTGTAGATGGCGCCATGATGTAAGGAGGTATACGTCTTTTATCAGAGAACGGACTCACTCGAGAATAATAACGTCGTTCTATTACCTGGAAGAAAATAAGATCGTATAATTTAGTTTTAAAAATGTGAAAGTGAAAGCAAAGAGCCAGTTATATCCTTTATACTTTATATCATATGTTACATTCAATAACTATATATCACTTTAACATTAAAAAACTTGATAAAGAACTGGAATTTTTGGCAGCAATTGTGTAAAGCAGTTACGTTTCAATAACTTACCTTATCAAAAAATCTTGTTAATTTCACTGAGTTACTTGTGCCAGGAGCCAGGGATCTGAAATATTTAAAAAAAAACTTTTTATTGATAATAATATAGAATACAGTAAAAAAAGTTATTGTATTTTAAAAGTAGAGAAAAGAATCTTACTAATATTATATTTGCAATTGTGTAGATGGACGGATGGATAAATGGATCTAGATGAAATTTGGTGTACATATAGAACATAATCTGGAACACATAGGCTATCAATTAGGATTTTAGCTTAGCTAGTATTAAATAAATACTGACCTTGCTTGAAAACAATTAACAAATATTTCATCTGCCCCACACTGCTCTGCAATGCTACTGGACAGCCGTCTGTATTGATTTTTCCTTTGTTTCTCTTCAGCCAAGTCAAACTTCGTGCCAATCACCAAAATAGGTATCTTAAAACAAATTCTAACATAGTACATTCTCTTTCAACATTCATGATTTGCATAAATAATTATCGTCTCGCATTGATAAAGCAATATTAACAGTAACATGTCACATCTACAAATCAAGAAATGCTTTAAACTTTAATATGGTCAGTTTTTAAAAATAAAAAGAAACTATACTATTTAAAACTGGTACATAAACTATTATGTTTACTAAATTAAACAAAGTAGTTTAAATGTGTTTATTTTATTAAACAAATTAGTTTATGTATCTATAAATAGCTAAAACATTTAAACTAAGTTTTATGATAGCTATTAGTTTACCTGGGTTGAACCAAGAAACTGTTCAGGGTCAACATCAACTTGCTGGAATGTAGGATTAGAGCTGTCCTGATTCAAAATTTCAGTCAGCCACTTTTGTAAATTTACTTGACTCTTCCTATTGGTTAAATCATGGACTAAAATTATTCCTGAAAGTTCAGTGAAATATAATAATACTATTTCATCTTATACATAATATGATGATCTTCAATTTTAAACATACCATGAGTAGGTTGATAGAAAACATTTCGAGTATTCCTATGGCCATTTGAACCTCCAACATCCCAAAGTTCTACAAAGAAAGTGTTCTGTGCTTGGGTTCCTTCCTTGAACCTGTGTAACTTTACCTCCACAGAACATCCCACTGTCCATCCTGGTGATATCAGTGGCTTATTATGTGCAATTAAATATGTAAGTGATGTTTTGCCAACTCCTAAAATGATGTTTAATATTTTAGTATATAATCTTCATGTTACGATTATAGTTTAAAGATAACTAAAGTTTAATTAAAAACAACAATTCAATAAGTACGACTTTTGCTTTAATATTTTCATAAAAAATATAAACGCCCCTGTACTCAAAAAAACTTATATTTCGGAGTACATTTAACACTGCAGCAGTATTATTCATCATAGATACAAGCATAAAAATGTGAATAGAGTAGCATACATGAAATCTAGTTTAAATATTACCAAGTATTACCGCCAAAAGTAAACACATATATTTCAATGTTGCCTAACTTGATGTGTCATGGCCACTGTCAAGTAACAAATGGTGCCTCCGCCTATCTGTTTTTTAGTGTAATAGTGTACAATATGAAAAATAATGTGTTTAATGTGTGAGACACAAATGTAAGGAGTAAATATTACCGGAGTCCCCAAGAACAACCACCTTCACTTTCTCAATCGCCGCCATTCACAGGTAATGTTTCTATCTAAATATTTTGACGTTTTCTGAGCAGGTCCTGAAAATTAGACTTACCAACATAACAAATAAAGACTTTTAAATATTCGTTCAAAAACAAATGGCACGGTATCATTTATCTTCTTTATTTCATTAGTTTTTTGCAACAATCAGGATAATTAATTTAGTAGAAAATCTTATATCATAGATTTTAATTGTTGATCAACTAATTATTGGATCCAAATCCGAATGAATATGAAGTTTTATTCAACGTGGAATGTAAATCGTCCAGGATCGCGGGTACGTGCATTGTGGTTGTTTTATTTGTTAAATGTTGGACATTCCGTTTCCTGTCGCAGTACTACAATAATAATAATCTGTGACTGTGATTCTTTATCTGTTCGACATACTGTACATGTCTCGAGAATTTAACTAAAATCAATAATAAATAATGCGTCCGCCATTGTGTAACCAATGTGGTATTTTTAACGTGTTGTACAAAGTTTAGAGTTAAAATGCAACGATCTAATAATAGGTACATCGAAGTACTGTTAATTTTATAACAATGACCGTGTTTTACAAAGTTATAATTGTGCTTCTTTTTGCCAAATCAGTACATCTTTATTGTGGTCCATACAATGGACATATTTGTAAAAATTACACCACTGGTTACGTTTGGTATAATCGAACAGGCGGCCTCGAAAATGAAAAAATCACAACTAGTCTTTGGAAAGAAATGATTTCGACCCTGAAAGAACCATGTCGGAGCAGGGCCGAGAAATTATTATGTGCTTATGCGTTCCCTAAGTGCATCGACAAAAACGGAACTGGATACCATGGACTACCTCTTTGTTTTGAAGATTGTATGGCTGTAAAAATGCAATTTTGTTACAATGATTGGGTCGTTATTGAAGAACAAAAACGCAGAGGAGTGTTTTTTGAATCAAGAGGTCATTTCCGACTTCCTGAATGTGAAAAATTGCCAAAACTATCTGGAAAGGGCACTGAAGTCACTTGCAACAATGCAGGCATAACAGACATGGATTATAGTCAGGTTACAACATCCTGTATCAAAGGAAATGGTCGCTATTACCAAGGAACTATGAATATTACCGAAAATGGATTAGCTTGTCAAGCTTGGGAATCACAATACCCTCACCAACATACAAGACCCCCTTTAGTGTTTCCCGAAGTACAGAATGCAACAAATTATTGCAGAAATGCAGGAGGAGAGGAGCGTAAACCTTGGTGCTACACTATGGACCCAGACATAAGGTGGCAGCATTGTAATATACCCTTATGTGCCAATTCAAGTGAAGAATTTGACAATATAGATGGACCAAATATTGTTATGGAGAACTATTTTACACCAACATTTGTTTTATTTTTATCGATTGGTGGTCTAGCATGCATTTTAGGAATAGCTTCTGTGACTCTACTGTGCCACTATTTTTTGAAAAGCCATTACTCTAAATTTAGTATGTCAAGCCGCAGAAATATGCAAAATATGGATATTGATTTAGACAAACTGCCGAGTAACCTTGCCTATCACACAACTGGAGCACAGCTCAATCCAAAATTAGAAAAATTAGAATTTCCTAGAAATAACATTATTTATATTAGAGACCTGGGTCAGGGGGCCTTTGGCAGAGTTTTTCAAGCTAAAGCCCCAGGTTTGGTTCCAGAAGAAGAGTTTACACTTGTTGCAGTGAAAATGTTAAAGGATGAAGCCTCTCACGACTTGCAGCTAGATTTTGAAAGAGAAGCATGTTTACTGGCTGACTTTGAACATCCAAATATTGTGAAACTACTAGGTGTGTGTGCTATTGGACGTCCCATGTGTTTATTGTTTGAGTATATGGGTAAAGGTGATTTGAATGAATACCTGAGAGCTTGTAGTACAGCTACCAACTTCCCACCAGTTGTAGAGAACAGGGAAGACTTACGATTACTTGCCACACCCCTTAGCCATTTAGATCTATTACACATTGCTAGACAAATAGCATCAGGAATGGTTTATTTGTCAGATAGAAAATTTGTCCATCGTGATTTAGCCACAAGAAATTGCCTTATTAATGATGACATGGTTGTAAAAATAGCTGATTTTGGATTATCTCACAAAATTTACTTACAAGATTATTACAAGGGAGATGAGCATGATGCTATTCCTGTAAGATGGATGCCACTAGAGAGTATTTTATATAATAAGTATACTTTAGAATCAGATGTGTGGGCGTATGGAGTCTGTTTGTGGGAAATATTTTCCTTTGCTTTACAACCTTACTTTGGAATGACGCATGAAGAAGTTGTAAGGTTTTTAAAAGATGGGAATGTTCTTGCCTGCCCTGATAATACTCCACGCTGTATATATGACCTGATGAAACAATGCTGGAGCCATCATCCTAGTGACCGCCCCAACTTTAGAATAATATACCAAACTCTTGATAACATTCAAATGATTATTGAGAGAACTCATTCGGAATAAATTGTGGTTATTAATTTATTTATTAGAATTATAGATTTTTGTATGGATTTAAATGGTTTAATGTTTAAATTGTAGCATATACAACTTTATTACCTAAGTGAAGAAAACATGCACATTTGTAATTATATTAATTCAGCACTTTTGCTGCAAAATGTGAGTACATTTAATTAAGGATACAATTTTAGCCAGAAAGATGTAACTATGACATGTTCACTTCAACATGAAATTTAAAACAGTGTTTGCAATATAATAAGCCTCCCCTAACGTAAACAAGCAATGGATGCATTCAGGTACAAAAAATGTTTGTTTCAAGTAAAATTAAAAACAAAGTTTGGTGCCAAAAGTGGCATAAACTATGAAAAAATTCATAGAAATGTATTAGTTATGATATAAAAACTATTAAGTATTGTAAAAATAATGTGTTTGAGAACAGTTATTGAACTTAAGTAACATAGCTCAGACAAATTTAGATATAGCATGTGAATACAAATGTCATTTATGAGGCTATTAAATTGGTATTTAAGGAAATAAATTTTACAGCAAATGATTACACCATCATTATTACACAATAATGGCTTCATTTCAACAAAGTTTCATTTCAATTAAAATATCAAATTTCATGTTAAAATGAACAAACATTAAAACGACGAAAATCTGTTAAAGAAGGAATTGGGACATTTTTTAAATCTTTTATTGTTTCATATTCAACAAGTAACAAGAACAAAATGTTTTTTGTCTTGTGCAGCTAGTGTCCAGCAAATGCTGATTATTATGTGATGATTTATTAATTTGTTATTTTTGCAAGACTGAATTTGGTTAGCTAATGTTGTTACTTTATTCTTCAAACAATTAATACTGCCAATTGATTTTACTGAAATAAGAGTATTTTGCTATTTTTATTAATTGTTTTATTTCTAACCTTGTGCACTAAAACATGATACAATAAAATCTACAAAAAAAACATAGAAAGGCCAGAAACATTTTAGTGTGTAATGTTGAATAATTTTTTAAACTAAGAACAATTTAAATATACAACCAAGCTAGACTATCTGATCAATCGATCAAAATAACCAGTGCAGAATAATTGCCATGAAAGTCGAAGTCTTGTTAACCAAGTATTTAATTAAAAATACTGGCTAGAAAACGATTCATTGCACTCAATTCTGAGCTAAAAGAAACGCTTTGTGCAACTTCACTGCGTATCTAAATAAATATTTACATGTTAAACTAGAATGTTTATAAGATTCCATGAATGGACTATTCTTCGAAAGTTTTTTTGATTACAATTCTGGGGGGAATAGTATTTAAAATCAAACGACTGACCATCAGAGTTCGATTCCCAGACTAATTAAAATAATGACTATTTTTAGACGAAAACTGCATCAAAAATTACAAGAGTAGTCTATAAAAGAAGCTATTGCACAAGTACGACTATTTGACTCATGGTCCACAAAAAGGTGGGGGAAAGATATATCGATCTACCTAAGAATTCATCTTTATTTACTTACATAAGCTAAAAAAGCACAGGGTTTTTTGCCATGCATCATCTCTTTCCTCTTCAAAGCAAAACATTACTTGTGACGTGTGTGAGTTGTCATTAAGAGATGTTCCGTATATTCCTCAACCAAAGCTGTCCCGTACCATCTTGACTAAATCACCGGTTCAATTTGAAGCTGTACTATACGACTTGTGCGACTACGACTGTAATGGTACATTGTGTTATTTTAGTTACAATGACGGAGGAACGACTAGTAACTGAGGTGCCGAGTAGTTTGAAGCAGCTCGCGCGGCTTGTCGTGCGAGGCTTTTACACAATCGAAGATGCGTTAATAGTGGACATGCTCGTAAGAAATCCATGTAAGTTTCATTCTGATTCACTTGTTTTAAGCATAAAAAAGAATTTAGCTTTGATTTGTATTTTTTATTATTTTTCTATTTAGGTATGAAGGAAGACGATATCTGTGAGCTTTTAAAGTTCGAGAGAAAGATGTTGCGGGCGAGAATAGCCACACTGAAGAACGATAAATTTATTCAAGTCAGATTAAAAATGGAAACAGGTATGTTGTATCGAAATACATAAACTTCCTATCTATATTTTTGTGTTACATCTCAATTTGTTCTAATCCTTATTTATAGGTCTTGACGGCAAAGCGCAGAAGGTTAACTACTACTTTATAAATTACAAGACATTCGTCAACGTGGTGAAGTACAAATTGGATTTGATGCGCAAACGTATGGAGACCGAGGAGAGAGACGCCACCAGTCGCGCCAGCTTCAAGTGCCCCGCCTGCGGGAAAACATTTACTGATTTAGAAGTAAGACATACAAGAATCATTTCCATACAAATAGATTAAGGTAAAAATCGGGATGTCCCCTTGCGACTCCCCCGTACCGTCTAAATTTGAGATATTTATTAAAATTTCAGGCGGATCAACTGTATGACATGATGACGCAAGAATTTCGATGCACCTTCTGCAACCAGATCGTCGAAGAGGACCAGTCGGCGCTACCGAAAAAGGATTCCAGATTACTTCTCGCCAAATTTAACGAACAACTAGAAACACTTTATATATTACTGAGAGAAGTGGAAGGCATCAAACTGGCGCCTGAAATATTGGAACCTGAACCAGTGGATATCAACACAATACGAGGGTATTTAAAAAAAATCATTTTTTCTATATAGTTAATGATATTTTATCATACTGTTTTACATACTTTTTATCACGCTGTGTAACTGGGTATTTTTTTTCAGACTGACAAATAAGCAGCAGCTAAAGCCTGGCGGCGAGCAATGGTCTGGAGAGGCGACTCGCAACCAAGGGATGCTGGTGGAGGAGACTCGTGTCGACGTCACAATCGGCGAGTCGGATGCGGCGGCGGACGCCAACGCGCTGCGCAAGGAGCGCCCCGTCTGGATGGTGGAGAGCACCATCGCCACCGACCAGGTAACGTCACGTCCTCTTAACTCCCAAGTTTATGTCGTTCTTATTTTTACATACCAGGCTCATTTATTGACCTGTCATACCAATCAGTGACGAACTCGATTGATAATGGAATCTATTTTAGTCACGCGTTAATAGGGCAAAGTACTTAATCATATTTTTTATCGGTAATTGTATTATAATTTTTAAGTTAATTATTATATTTATTTATTTTTCTTACAGGGCGACAGTGTGCATTCGTCAGACATGGCACTTGAGAAAGCCGCTAGCAACGCAAGCAACTCTAAAGGCACTGGAAAGGAGAAGAACGACGATATTATGTCTGTCCTGCTCGCACACGAGAAACAAAATACATCAGGTTGAGTACCCTCATTACATATCTCCGTACAAACGGTTACTGAAAAACATGTTTTTCTTAACTAATAACTATAATTTCTATATCATGTCATATGATTATGAAATTAAATATCTTTAAAATATGTTCTGGCAACGCAATTTATGTTAAACGACGTTTTATTAGAAGCTAATCGTAAATTAAATCGATTGACCTTTCAGAAACCTTTTTTGAGTTTACAAATGGTGAGTTTTATTGCAGGAAACAACGTGTCTAACGCAGTGAAAGGTATAGAACCTGACAGCTCCGACTCCAGTGACAACGAATCCAAAGATCCGTACAAGCTTAAAGACGAACTCGCAGCTGTTGGTAAGTTACAGACTCAGCATGGAATAGACAAAGGTACCAATAGTTATTGCGGCAACACCGGCACTGCGGTTCAGTGTATTTTAACCTTTTTCGTTTATCTCTTTATTTTCTTGTATATATTAATTAAACTAAACATATTCAGTATATTTTCAATATAAAAACTATCGGACTAAATTCAGTTTTTAATTAGGGCAATGGTTATTCAGAAAATTTATTTCAGAAGCCATCAGAGCATATTCATAGCACAATTTAATGGCCCTTCGAGCCGGATTTGAACCAGCGACCTTTCGCACATTTAATAGTACTTTATAATGCTTTTAAAGTCTTAATAAACATGTATTAATTCTCTTTTCACAGCTGAGATGGAGAGCGAAGATTCAGAATCTGAGGACAACGCTCCAACGGTGATAGTGAACGGTAAAGCGGTACCGCTGACTAGCGTCGACGATGACGTAATCGCCAAGATGTCGCCCGCAGAGAAGGAGACGTACATACAGATATACCAAGAATATTACAGCCACATATACGATTAGATTATAAGGACAATGTAACCCATACGGTGTAATAAAACATCTCCATATATAAAACATTTCTTTTATTTATTTGTACACAAGTATATAACAAATTAATATGAACATAGTACCTCGTTGTGCGATCGAGAATAAATTAAAAAAAAATGTATACGAAAACAATTTCATCGAACATCTATTTTCTACTATACAAGACTACTTTTTAATAAATATATAACACTAAATAACAAATCTCTAATTACGTTGGAAATGACTGTTAATACTGCATTAACTATTTACCTAATAATGTTTCTTTGTACTAATGGTACTCAACACTATTGCTATATTACAAAAACGACAAAACATTAGGTACAATATTAAGATATGTTAAATGGTTAGTTTTGACTAAGATAAAGAACACATTTACTAAGGATATTTTACCCGACTGACCATTAAGAGAATTAAGGCTTATGTGTATTCGTTCATCTGTTCCAAAAACAACTTGACTGATTTGAATTTTGAATTGTTAGTACCTATTTTAAACATATGTGATTTTTGTGTTAAAAGATAATGGAAAAATATTTACCATTCCGAGTAAGCTTAACCTACTTCATGGCAATAGTCTGATGCCAGATAGCACCACAAATAGGCTGATGTTGCTTTAAATTATTTTATAATTAATAAAGAATTATGAATATTTGTTTTATAGTGATCCTCCGGTCAGTCGGGTTTTATAAATTAACTATATTTATTGTTACAATCAGTTGACGTTCTTCCCCCATTTATCCCAATATTCATCTGTTTGCATTTCCATGATACGCGAAAGACATCTATCACACGCAAACATTTCTTCTTCTCCAGTGAATATGGCTGCCTTGGCATCATCCTGTATATAAATATTTATTGTAACATTAGGTGTCACCCTCGACTCCGTCCATGCGTAATAAAAAAAATCATATCAGTAGCTGATGTTCCTCCAGACTATATTTTACATTTATGCCAAATTTCAGCTAGATCCATGCAGCCACTCTGAAGATACCTTCTAACAAACATCCATCCATCCAAACATTCGCATAATATTAGTAAGATTTCCACTCTGGCACTGGAAAATGTCTTAATATTTCTCTCATTTTCTTTTTGTATAGAGATAACAATATGTTTTAATACAAGTATTTTCAGCGGGTTATGATGGTGTTTGAACTTACCGAATCTTTAGTTATCTTCAAATCGTCCATAAGAGCTCTATCCGCATCCCCAAATTCATCTTTTTCCTCCATTCTAAAGAGATCTTTTGGTTCACAATCCGCAACAATAACAACCTAAACAACAAACCATTTAATTACTATAAAACAAAAGATAATAAATTAATACAAGAATTATTAAATTGTAAATAATAATATAATTTGTTGTTATTTCTTATTGTGTTTTTACTTACTCTAACTCTGTTATCATACAAGGTGTCAATAAGGGTAATAAATCTACGAAGCTGAGATCTATGTTTCATTATAGATAGTTGTGGAAGATTCCTTATGAACACAGTATGAAACGTCTTTGATATCACAAGATAATCACTAGCACCCAGTGGCTGGAAGTAAAAATTTAATTAGTTATTACTATTATATTTATTTTTGCTTTTTGATTTATATAAATTAATATAACAGAATGTTAATTTAAAATTTCATATCATACACTATGTTATCCAATTCAAATATATATATATAAAAAAACTAGCAGCCACCCTTGAATTGATCAGCATGGAATTTAAAAAAAAACTTTATTAGTGTACCCCTTTTGTTCTTCCAGACTCTTTACTCTATGCTAAATTTCATTGACATCTTTTGACCTGTTATGCACATATAAACATTCATACATCTATTCATAAATCCAATTGTTTACATTTCTAGTATTAATAAGATTAACCAACTCAATTTATGATATAATTCTTGCTTTCTGAATATTGATTGATATATAAAATTTATCATTACTTGAATACATCTTACCCTATCACATAGCTCTTCAAATGTTGAATCCAGGACTCTGCCACAGGATTTAGCAAACTTCACATTTCTTCCCATGATGTTGATAACTCTAGGTCTAACAGTATCAGTCTCCATTGATACAAGATATTTAAAAAGGGTATCGACAGCATTATTATCTTCATTCAGTTCACTATTACTGAAATAACAATTTTTATTACATTTAAGAATTAAGGTGTATATTGTCTGGCTATTATTTGAATTGATGACACCATATACTTATTAGGTAGTTAGGCATGTCACAAATAATGCCATTTTTAAAAAGTCATTATGTGTATGCAACTAATATAGAAGTTTCCTTACACTTAGATATTATTTCACTCTGTATATAATTTTAAACAAGATATTTATATTTCAATTTTAGAAAAATAAAGAAAAATCTTAATTTTCATATCTATGAATAATTGCGTTTTCATCTGAATTGTGTTTTAATCTCAAAACGCAATTAATAAGAAAATAAATAAAATAATTTAAACTATTCTTTATGAAAGTAAATAATGCATACTTACATGAAAAACTTACTATACTTATTACCAGAGCCCCTTAGCCTATAATCTATACCGGAATCTAATTGTATAACTGAACAGTGCTCCTTTAATATAGGTATGAAAGGAAGAAAGTTTGATCTTTGCAAACCATTTTTATATAAGTCATCAGGCTTCCTATTACTTGTTGCTATGATAACACAACCATTATCAAAGAGTTGAGTGAACAGTCGCTTTAGAATCATTGCATCTCCTATATCTGTTACCTGATAAATTAAAATATGTAGCAATGTGTAATATGACTCATAAAATAAATGTTACAATACATAATTTTAGATTAGATTTTGTGATGACATAATCTTTAAAAAAAGTACATAAGGATAGTATAATTAAGTTCAATAATTTTAGGAATATTTAATAAATAAAATTATTTTAATTATATTGGTAAATTTATAAATGACAGTATTATTAATGTATACCCTTACTTGAAATTCATCAAAACAGATAAGCCATGACTCCTGTGTGATATCAGCGGCCACTGGAGGTATTGGATCAAAAGGTTTTGAGGCCTCATCTCTAAAGGAACTTGCACCTTTTCCTGATTGAATCTTCAGTTCGTGAATTCTTGAATGTATATTCAACATGAATGAATTAAAGTGCACTCTAAGTTTTTCTTTAATCTAGGAGTTATATGAAATTACTTTTAGTTATAAATTATAAAGAATAACTACATGTTATAGGTTCCTATAATTACTTACGGGCACTGTTTCATAAAATAGGTCCATTAGCATGGTTTTACCTCCTCCTACACTTCCATATATGTAAAGGCCTTTAGGTGCTATAATCTTTTCCGGTTCTTTTCTCTTAAAAAATCTAAATAAGGCATTCTGCGGTGATTGTATTGTAGGTCGATTAAACGTTGTTACTTCTTGATAAACTTTTTGTAGATGCTGCACAACCTTTTCTTGATGAGTATCTGGACTTAAAATTTTGTTGGCTACCTTTTCCGTGTACAAATTCCAAGGACCTTCATTAACAACGTTATGCTCCAAAACTTGAGACGATAGTAGTTTTATGCACTGTTTACATTGCTTCCAAGGATATTTTATGATAGAATTTATATGGTAATATGAATTTTGAGCAAACATAATGGAGGTTACACTTTTTTAAATAACTATAAAATACTATAAAAATAACAAGATGCAATATAAATTATTATTCTGGAACATTTTAAGACATTCTATCATGCTAAGTATAAAAATATAATATTTTCGTATCGTTAAAACTTAATTTCGTAACCCATCTTCGGTGATGTAAAGCGATTACACGACTGTCACTGTCAAGATAGACATTGTCAATGTCATTTCATGAAAACGATGGTATTGTTTTTTATTGCAACACGTGCTCATAGGACACGAGAGCCATAAACATAAACTTAAATACAAGATGATTTAAAGATTTACTGTCATTTTTATGTGTACATCAATGGACACTTAATTATAAATATTATTATTTTTTTACCGTAAGTTCATTACAAGAACCGAACAAACTAAACCGAAGAGATGTATTTTGGCGCGTAAAACAAACGAACTTTGATTTGAGTTATGTGGCACTACCCTAATAATTAACAATAGATAAGATACTATATAGGTAATTAATTAGTTGCGTATTAGTTTACAATTTAGGCTAGAGGTGGTTCGTGCTGAGCTATATTCTACCATATTCTACTCTCTACCTGTGAAACTTATTGGGGATCTTAGTAGTAACTATGACTGATGAGTTCTTTAGAAGAAATGATTTTAATTAGTTGTTATACATACAGTACTGCGTTATTAAACATAAAATCAAACACCAGATTACAGTCTCGAGATTTAAATAAAAAATAAATATTCAGAATTGTATCAATGTCGGTTAACAAATTACTTAACTTTAAATAAATCCAGTTGCTTATATGTTGCACACCTAGAAGCTAATACTGAATGAAATCGATTTGAATATAAAACATTTATAGGTATACATCTAATACAGACGCCACTTTGTAAAACTACCAAAAACCGCAGCGAATCCGAACGAGCACGCGATAACAAACAATGCACAATGGATACCGCGCAACAATGAACTATCCCTTATGAATACATAATTAGGTAAACTTCTTTATCTTCTTATTTTATTACTAATACCTACAATTTACCAAATAGTCTAAAAGTATTGTCCCTTACATTACCTTTTTGAAAATCAGTCAAAGATATAATATATGACAAATGAGGAACATTCGAAGTGGTTACAAATTCGAAGCGGGTATCCAAGTTCCCATGAGTTTTAATTCACCTAATTACAATGGTCAAAGACTCATTAATATTAATTTTGTCTCGTTATATAAGTATCAGATTATATAAATCGTTATCAATACTAGGTAATTCATAGCAATAGAATAAATAAATGCATTTTAGTAGAAGTGGAAGAGAGCTCAGCAAAGTTGATAAGCATAACCTAAAATTGAGTTTAATGTTATTGTGGGTCATGGTCGACACAAGAGCGCGGTAGTGGAGCACGACACAGGGTCCTTAAAGACGATTGCCCTACTTTTATTATTTTAATCATTTGCAGTTCAAGACTTCCTCTGCAAACACAATACTGATACCTAATATTAATAAAGAACGATAGTATATTTTAGGTTTTAGATAAAAGTTTTATATGTTTATAAAAATCGCGTAGAATTACATAAGATATATAAATATAGTTTACTAACTGATAATTTGGTATCAAGAGGCCGATTTGGACATGAAATGAAACTGAATTGAAATAAAAAGCAAAACCAATTTAAAAGTGTGAAAATAAAACGATAAATTGCAAGTTGACGAGTTAACAAAATAATCGGTATGGCGGGTTGGCAAATTATCCCCTCTCCTCGACAATAGTAAGTAAATCTTGAGAAAGCAGGATGTGGTCGAATTGAAATCGACGTCCTGACTGCATTGATGCAGTAAGTACATAATATATTGCAATCAACAATCACGCACCATCGTCTCATCCTCTTTTTATTTTCGCGAATAGGGATGTGACTGCATAAACAATCTGCATTTCCGATTTTTTTCACATAGAATGTATCAACCAATTAAAACAAATAATTTAATTTTCAAACCATATAAATTCTGTCTTTTCCCACAGGTCCACTCTCAAGCTGGGCATCACTAGCAAATAAACATATTTACTTATTTATATATTTGTAACATAATATTTTTTTATATATGTCGTAAACTATAAATAAACCCTATAGTTGAAAGTAAATTTTACGATAGATATGAGAGATAGATATGATTTTAAGATTAATGTAAAATCACGAAAAAATATAAAACAACCCTAAGCGAGCATCGACCGGCCGCAACGTCCTCGTCCATTTAATTTACAAACAGTTTCTTTTTTTTCTGTCTGACTCTCCTGTCCTGTCTCCTGGAAATTCGTCGCGACGCTTTTATGCTCTGTGCTATTTTCAACGACATAATATTAACTTCTTGGGAAAGAAGATGTTATAAATTATTACTCGTTACCACGGATAACTTTACGACAAAGTCTGTAAAATATTGTATCTAAATTAAAATCACAATTTGAGAAATTTCCATACATTGCAAAATAAAAGATAATTTTCAGCCGAAAGCCACTTGTGAAGATAAACTAGAAATCTTGTTTAAAATGAATTCATTTTTAACATTCTAACATTTTATGTTCATAGTTCAGAACAAATACGTGATATATTTGACCGACATTTGGTATGATCGTATTCTTCCAAACTCTACATCGGTATCCTAAATCGATTCATATAAATTACATAAAATATCAAATGACAGTAGTTAATCGTCATTTAAATTGGCTGGTGAAATGTTTCGTTTTTTTTTTTACCAAATGGTTAATCACTTCTATTACATATCTACGTAAGACTACAGACGTGATAACAAAACTTCTGTTTCTGTCTTAATATATTAAGCAGCACTTACATTGATAAAGAAAAGATATGACTAGGTACCAACCTTCAAATTGCAATGATTCTTACATGAAATTTCACGTTTATTATGGAATAAAAATGTGTAAATACTTTCAATATATGCATTAAGTACAAAATAAGTGTCACTTCTTGTAGTATTGTTGTCAATGTCAAGGTTACCTTCGGCGAACTGACCTACGGAACCTAAATTGATCTTGAACTCGCGCACACTGGCCTCAATTGTGCCCCGTCTAATGTCCCGGTTAACAACCTCTGGTGCCAAGGTGCCTGCAGTTGTTTGCATAGGCAGAGGAAGTCTCAAAACTATTAAATCAACTCGCAAACAACTCCGCCATTCATGGATCCATCTCGATCTATTTATTCATTCACAAACAATCTTGTCCTTACGCTTCGCGCAATTAGGCCATGGCATTTTTTTTGGTTTTGTATGAATTTTTCAGATGTCATCGAATTGAAATTCAGAAAAAATTGACTCAAACGTCTGATTCGTTATACGTAATGCCGTGAATGTATAATTTTGCTGGGACATAACGATCAAAAATGTAACAATGAAAAAATAAAACGTTTCAATATTTTAATGATAATAAAACAAGCATAAAATTATTATTATGATGATATCTGTATGATAAGTGATCACTATAAAAACAAGACAAACAAAAAAATTACAGTAACTGCAGACACTTGGATTATAGTGAGTCATTCAGATATAACAAAAATAGGTACAGTTGCATTACTTACATTTGACAGTTTTTAGATTTTTTAAGTTTTAGTTTCTTTTTTAACTGGAAAGGTTCTGCTTTAATTATAGTACAAAGTATCTGTAAATTAGTAGGTATGTTATGTAAATTTAGATACGAATTAAGACATAAACTAGCGTTGGTCGTTATAACAAGTTACCGATATAATATTTAAACAGAGAGGTGAAACTATTTGACATTGATCACCTTATATCTACGAGGTTATCATTCAATTACTTTTTTATTATTATATAAACTGCTCAAGAAGTATTTGTACCGTGGAAACCTACAGACTGACTGTCTGGGTTTCTTGTATATCAACAATCAAATGGTCAAAGACTCTTAATCTTAGGACAAGTCTTCAAAAAATGGCTATTGTCTTCCGATTGCGTATGATTTCCTAAACGAATGGACATACTACATAACAATATGATTAGAAAATTTAAATAATTTTTGACTAAATTAGTTATGTTAAGCAATAAAAAAAGTTTTCATATTTTTATTTATGAACAACGCGTAACAAATACACGAATAAGCAGGCTTAATTGGCATTAAGGGGTTATCGACTTTCTCCTCGATAAATCTATAGCTACACAAACAAGAATCGTTCGGAAACCATTACAGTAATTTGTCCTATTATTAAGACGACGAGGGAGAGCTAACTACGTATACATAAGTTTTTTTGCACTGTCAGAGGGTGGTCCAACTATGCGGGCTCAGCTGCAATACGTTTCGCACACAAGTACCCTCCATACGTAAACGCGTCTCTATTTAAAATTTGCGGATGCGCTTTGCACGCTGCCTACTTGAGATATCCGCAATCTTTTATGGATAGTCTTCATTTGAATAAAGCCTACGGCAATATTATTCTATGGATATTTAATTTATACTCCCTCATACCACCCAGAGATTTAACAATACCTCTGCATTTATATAAATTTATTAAATTTGAAGGGAAAATTCTGAAACTTTTGACTTAACCACATTCACAACGTATCATAGTTGTATGTTTATCGACTCGACTTATCATCGTATTATAATCACGAAAGTTTGGAACCCATCCCTACAATTCTACATTCTGGATGTTTGTTGCCTTATAACGCCTAACAACCGATAGAATTTGGAATAGAGATATAATATATCGGAAAATAAAACGGTTTTTTGAAAACTCTACCATGAAATGACCGTTTTTAATTAAATGCGGCGAAGTTACGGGAAATAGCTAGTTTATCCCCTAATTAATATTAAGTCAAAAGAGTGGAATTTTGTGTATACTATACATATATGTGGCTAATGATATTTTACGTCAAATGTGTCGTGATGATTCTGGTTGGGGCGAGTGCGGTACGTGCGCACCGCGCGGCCCGGCCGGCCATTTGCAACGATCGATTGTTTTGGCTGCTGGCAGTCACCTTAATTGCTCATGAATCAGGACGTCTAGAGCACATCTGTATGGCACGATGAACTAATACTGTTTCTTTTCAAACAAAGGATTTGCTAAGTTATGAACTTCGTTAAAAATATTTTTAAACTCATTGTATTTTATTAACTTTTTTTATGTTAGTAGACATAAACACTTTCGATTATGTAGATTCCAATTTACAATATTATGTGTCATATTTATTTTGATTCAAACGTTGAATTTGAACACTAAATCCTTGTAGAAATAGGTAAAATTGCTAGAATTTTGCATTTACGAATAGTAGGGAATAAATTGGTAGTCATCAGATGAATAACATTCTTGTGTGCTCACATGATATCAACGTCATAAAACAAAATTCCCGTGCCGCATCTTTCTGTCTCTGCATGATAAAAAACTGTCGAATGAATTTACCATATAATTTTCACGATTAGACGGAGTGATTCACGGTTAACGTTTAGATATAAAATTTATTATGTTTTAGATTATGCACCTGGGTACGTTTCACCGTGTTTGTAAAGCTCATCATTTGATTCTGGGTCTCCTAAACTTCCCTCAAAAACAAATAAAATCCATATTGCGTCATTAAAATTGATTACGACATGGCTATTAAAATGTACATAAAAATTACTTGCCATTGTGTTTTTATTATTTATCTTAACACTTGTGTAAACTGTAAAACATTTCCCTGACGGTGTACTTTATATGGATTTTTATATTTCCGCACTCTGGTATATTTATATTTAACAATTACATAATTATCAAGAGAAAGCGGTAGGCATGTAAAAAAGGCAGCTGCGATGCGCGCAATAGCATGCCGTCCTTGCTTTATACGATAAGAAAATGTTATTTATAAAAATGACAAGTAATTCTCGCCGGTTGATACTTTTGCACCTACGCATCCACATTAAACTGTAGTGCATTTGTCAGTTTGGTAAAAATAAGAACGAAATAAAAGATACACTCACCATTCTTCCAGTCCATTTCAATTCGCAGCTGCGTCCGCTTGAAACATTCCTAAAAATGTATCTAGACATTTATCAATTAATAGAGCACAAATGTGAAAGGTTCTACCGAACACCAAAATTATAGTTCCTAGTACGTAAACTCTAATTCTAAGATTTGTAGTTTCTTAAGGGGTCGTCTACGTTATGTTTTTTTTTGATCCCACCTCCCCCTAGTGAGATTATGGAATGAGATGAGATTTGTGGAACACTTCACTGACCTATTTCTGATATCACGAATATTTTTTATTTCAAACTAATAAAGTAATAGTAATAAGATTTATTCAGTCAGAAAATAAATGTAAAAAAGTAAAAATAAGCCTATTTCTAAGTTGTTAAATATTAGTAATGTTATATGTTACGATAAGTGCATAGTTAATTTAGAGCTTTAGCCATATATTTCAATATAATAACAACTCCGAGATGCAAAGCCGCGATAATTCAATTGTGGATTATTGAGTTATTGTTTAGTTTTGACAGGATGTGCGACTTGCGTTTACAAAAATACAATTTGCTTAATTTAATATAATATCGTGGGAAATATACACATAACATTTGATTATTCTAACAGCTTTTCCTACTTATATTTTTGCTTCCGGTTAATCGAAAATTCGTTGAATAATTATGGATATATGTGTACATGCATAAACTAATATAAAGAGGAACTATTTCAAAAATTCTTTAAAATTGAAATGTTAACTTATCCCTTAGTAACATGGAACAGATAAAAGTATAACCATAAATTCTTGGAGGCTCTTGCGAAGACGGACAGGTCGCTTTAATAAATGAAGTAGTGTCAACAGTTAAAGAACAATAAAGATAACCCGCTTGTTATTTTTACAATTATTTATATAGATGTTTATATGGATACGTCTCAGCTCTTTTTCCACACCACCTCAGAGGTAAGAACCAAGGTGCGCTTTTTTTATAGAGGTATCCCCAGTAGGCCTAGTCCTCTCTTAAATGCATACAAATATTCTAAAAGTGTGCAAAAGTTCAATAAAAATTTATTTTATTCTGTAAAAACGTGTAATACGTTGTAAATTCTTCTGTGCCTACCTAAGTGCATGTACAATTGGATTAAATTGCTTAGCAACAGTTATCAAGTGTTTTTATATTTAGCTCTAGTACCTATCTAGATGTTGTTACTTTCTATGAATATAAGAAGACTTACCGTCGGTTTCTGTGATCAAAATCTCCATTTAAATACTTTTTATAAAGAGATTACGGTCTCGGAAAGCAATGGTTAGAGAGTAAGTATAACAAAATGTGCTGGCTGAAAACAGCGGAGCATTGTTCTAAAAAAAACTAGTTAAAAGTGGTTTCCGACGAATGAAATTGTCTCCAACAATTATTACAGTAATATGAGTAATTTTTTTTCCTGAGGCTTGCCTTTTGTATTAAAAAGATCCTCTCAGCAACCAATCAAAATTCGGATATTGTCATAGGATACGTCGAAATTATTAGGTAATGTGTCAAGAATTGTGTCACCCAGATACAAAGAAGGCGGTGCGTTTGCACGTCGATTAAAATTAGGGTTGCTAAATTTGTCTGATTGTCTACCAATTTAGCTTGTTATCAAACGTTTTATCAATCATGTTTACGTTAAATACTAACAAGAAAAAAACTTTATAGACTTTCTATCAAGATTACGTTAATAAACAAATCATCCAAGAATTTGTCTCTACCATATTAAAATAATTTAATTCTTTGCCAAATTCAAACTCTAAATATGAATTATTTAGTTATTTAGGTACTTTGGTATTTCATATTTATATGTAATTTGAAATATGTATTGTTCAGTAGTAAATATTATTAGTTATAGACAGTTTTTTATACATTATCGCATGTAGTTCGGTTTTTCCTTGATAAAATTTTAAATAAAATTATTTAAGAAAATAAGTAAAAAAATTGGCAGCCCTGAAAAATTCGCAAGGTAACGTTGTAAGAGCAGCAAGCCGCAGACTCAGAGTCTGTGGTAGACGCCTACATGCCGCTGTGTTGAGCCAACGCGGCTACTCACTACATCTGTCTTTACATTCTTATCACTTGCGTAAAATGGCAACACTATATAAATATTTAGCTCAAGTTGCAAATACCATAAAAATTATTTTACAAACGCTTAATTTTAATAAAATTTGATTAGTTTTTAAATAAAGCATAGACTTGATTGTTAATAATAGATGTCTATTAATAAACATACATAAAGACATTTTATTGATATTGGAATAGGTTATGTTTAAGATAAATCCGTCAGACTGAACAAATACCTTGTTGTATATCATGTGACATTTGTTTTATTCCTCTTTCTAGCATCACTACAATTCAAACTTATTCGCCTCACGAAGAGTTTGATCAAACATTTTTATACAACGCGCCGAAAAGTTTGTGGTGGCGGCCACTCACCCTTCGCACTTTTGAATAAATCTGCAGACCAATTACCTAACAAACTTCATTCACATACATACTCATCCATATCAAAATTCACACATACAGCCATATAGACATGAATAAAACCAATGCACATAATATTTGGCAAATTAGCGTGTTTGCTTTGTAAATTATGATAACGATTAACAATGAAAACAATAGTTATGAAGATCTGCATGATGTAAATACAAGACTGCATAGATATAGTAACAAGTTCTTATAATAACCTATTGACAAGTGACAGGCTACAATATTATCTTACTTATTTAAGTCCTACCTATTCCTTTTATATGTTGCTGACATACAAAGTGAACTGTACACTATCGTCTTTGATATGCTAAAATTATAAATAGTCAAATAGGTCACAAGATGTTCGTGGGAATTCTCTGTTGCAAATATCTTTAATTTGGCATTAAGATCAAATTCATGGCCACGAGATTCGTTCTTTGGAATTGTTTAATATAAAAATTAATTAAGTTCATAGTGTACATGGAGTATTTTTAAATTAAATGAATTACAACATTGGCAATTAAAAAAATATTGACTGCACAAATGACTCATCTACCGAATGTTGCCGACTTTTTTTTAACAGTAATACCGAGTATTTTCATGCCAGCAATAACTTTGTTTCCCTCGCAAATTAACTAGTGTATGCATTGCTTATATCGATCCTATTAATTGTTCTATTCGCGCATCGCGTCGATGTTAAAATTGACGTTATCAGAAGCGGTCGAAGCCCCTTGGCTTTAGGCAGATCACATATTTGTATGAACTTAGATAGCCTCGTTTTCGCATAATAACCGATTCTTTGCATTTTTTATTACGAACGAGCCTATGTTTAATATTCTTAACCATTTGCAATCAAACAGCTAATGTAATTGTTAAATATTTGTGAATCGAACAATTTGAGGGTGAAAAAAAACTTCAATATTTAACTCATCTAAATTTGTATTCATCGGACGTAAGCCGCGTTCGCGATAGATATCTGGACATAGTCCCATAGACAATGATACGACGCTTTGAAGTAATCATTAGCTAATTAAAATTGGCGGTGCGTGATGCGATCACGGAGTACGTTACCCACTTATAAGCTGCACACGTGCCTGTCAATGAACTCTGGGGACCATAGCGAGCAACAGTCGCTCGCACGTGGTGTCGGCGAGCGGCGACCGGTCACCGGCGACCGCCTAGACGTACTCCTACTTGCAAAACCTGGGTTCCCCTATCCACGTCCGGATGTGGCGGTTAGCTTTTAATCGTTTTTCAATACTTTTTTGCTGAACTTAGTAGGTAGTCTACGGTGTCATAGAAACTGTTCACTAGGTAATCACTACATGGATAAGTACATGTGTACCTAGGGGCATCGAACCTGGCTCTACATCTATCGCAGCCGGCACGCTGCGCACGTCGGTTAACATATAGGTGCAGATACTAACGGGCAAATATGAGGACGTTGTCTGTGCGGGCCAGGAAGTCGTCTCGCTCGGTGTGCGTGACGAAGGTTCGCGCGGGCGCAGGCGCGTCTGCCTGCACGCCCGGCGGCGGAGGGCGGCGCTCGTAGCGCTCCATCAGGTCGGCGGGGACTCGCGGCAGCTCGCGCCCCGTCGTATTGGGCGCCTGCGTGAAGCCCAACTTTGCGAGCAGGCTCTCGCGGATGACCCGCAGGCTGTGCTCGCGCGCGTTCTCGTAGGAACGGCAGGTAGCACAGGAAAGTGGCTCCTTGGGACAGGTGGGGTCCTGGGCAGTGGCGGCCGCCAGCCACGCGGCCAGCAGCAGCAGGCGCGCGGGCCTGGCCCGCGGCCCGCGCGACGCGCCCAGCGGACGCGTGGTGCGGCAGAGCGGGAGGCGGCGAGCGCGGCGAGCGATGTGCGGCCGCGGGCGGCGCGTGCGACACTGGCCGCGCGCCACTGCACGACGCGCCCGGCCCGCTGCGCCAGCGCCGCGCCCGCCGCCCCGCCCGCTCGTGCCGCCCTCAACCGCCCGCCATCCTCGCGCCCTGCGCCCTCACCCTCGCGCTCGGGAAAGCGCCGCCCGCCCAACATTTGCGCTACTACCATGATCACCGCAGCTTTACGTTTGGTGCACCAATTTCTTTATAGTTTGTTTTGATTATTAACCACTTTTAACACATTTATAAGCTCCAAATATCTAAAAAGTAATAAATAACTAAAAAATACCATTTACTATCACTTAAAAAGCTCATAAATACATTTATAGATTTTACCTGAATAGGTGAAACACAAAAGATCAACATCTATATATACAAGCAAAAAAAGTATAGAATCTCATCTAACCTAATTTATTAAATAAAAAACAAATTATTGACTTGACGTTTTCTGAAAAAGTGCGAACTAAATGAAATAGATAGAGAAGATAGTTTACAACAGATTTATTTATACACCGCAGAGTTGATACAGTCAGCAGGCCAATTTGTTTTGTAAAGACTAAATATTTTGACGGAACACTAAAGAAAAGATACTTATAGCTACGTGGGTTTCGCCGGCCACGCTAGCTTCGCTTAATTTTAGTTTGCCTTGGAGAAAAATGCAACCGCTGTTAAAGCTAAAATAATTGCACATGCTATATGAATCACTACTGCTGAGTTTCCAAATACTATTTCAATAAATTTTATATGTATAAAATAATACTGGTGTATCAGAGGCAATTTAGAGCCTAATTTATTAATCAACACATTTTTAATTTGTGGTATATTATGTATATGTAAGGAAAATTTGACAACTTTTTCATCCTTCCTTTAAACGCAGATTTACTGCCAGAGCCTTTGACGATGTTCTGCTTGCAAAAAATGACAAACTCCGCCATTTCTTACAAACAGCCAATTAAGTAGGTAGCGTAAGTTACACTAACATCATAATAGTAAAAAGCAATTAGTGGTATACAGTTGATTGATCTTCTTGTAAAACAGTCATTAAAATTCATGAACGAAATGTGTACTCAGTACAATAAATATGAATTTATCATCAGAGTATTTTCCGCTTATTATATATCAAGTTACGTTCGTACCCTAAATATATGGGGGTGGTTCAACAAAGCCTGTCACCTCTATTGTTATTGTCCTGTCGCCTCATTCTTACCAAAGGATCTTTAATTACACCTTAGAAATAAGATTTTCTTTCAGCTAATGGATCTATTCTCAGATATGTCAATCAATTTATCATATATAAGTCGAGGAAAACTATCCTCAAGGCGTAGTATTAGTTTGAGAATAGCAGAGAACAGTACTAAATACGGGTATTCTAAAAGTAATCATGGTAAGTTTCATTATTTTTTCTATTTTCTCCTACAAATTTGGCTGTTTTTCGTCACTTGCTAACAAGAAAGTAGAAAAAATATGTAACATTTGGCTTAGACATTTCAAAATGTACGAAAGTGTAAGTATATTGATAAAAGTGTCGTCTTCAACTCATATATGTTCCCATCGAGCGGATCTGAGCCTATTTAAATCATGGGTGACTAGCCCATAGGCGTATTGCGGGTTGGTTAATTAACGTCGGCATCCACTGACAAAAAAATTATGTAGAAAGTATCCAAGTGTTATTTATTTTAAATAATTTGTTAAATTTTTAATAAATAATAACATTTCTTATTTTTACAGAAAATAATATATTCCAGCGTAATCCAAATTTGCGCATTTATACTAATTACTCAATTATGTATAATCATATCAGCAGTCCAGAAAACTTCTGACATAACTGAATTTACAGTGGAAAATCAAAGAACGCATAGAAGACCGAATTTTAGAAAGAGGGTGATTGAAGAAGGAATGCCGGCCACTGTTGATGAATCCGAGACATATTCCGCTGATTATATCGACACGGAAACAAATCTGGAGGAACTACCGTCACTTATAGTCGATTATGCGAATATGATTAGAAACGATATAATTTTATTGGATAATTCCGTTGAAACAAGGTCTCGGAAGCGCGGCAACTTAAAATTTAAAAGAGACGATGTAAGTACTATTACACGTATTGAATTATTTTATTTGTTACTTAAACTTTATTTGTTTCGTACTTTCTTAGGGTTCCGTACCTCATAGGAAAAAAACGGACCCTTTTTTATCTATTCTACACTCACTACTGGTTCACTCTCATTAATAATTAACCCTAAAGGTACACGTCCACAGGCCCGCGCCGGACGTTACGCGCACACGGGCCGCAACAGATTGCTTGATGATGTCGAATAAAGCATACTGAAATGCGTTATGAGCCGTGCTCGTGGTGCGTCCGACGCGGACCAATGGACGCGTACCTTAATTGAGTATCGATATTTTTAATAAATTTCTTTTCCTTTTCAGCATGTATCCTGCAGTTGTGAACGAAAACCAAACGATGTAAGTATACACATTCACCGATACATTATAAACTTTAAATTATTTTCCTTGTGATCATTTCTAAATTTTACAGAACGAGAAAGAGACAACATTAATTGATTTAGGTGTGGAATATTTTCCGAGATACATCGAAAAGAAGTTTTGCGCCAACCTTTGCCCACCTTTGTATAGGTGTCAAGAAAGTGTATACAATGTATGTATTTTTATATACATTTATAGATTGTAGCATACAGACTTCATGTTACTAAAGCCGTGTAAAAATGGGAATTCAGCCACCGACGGTTAGCACGCTCATTGTTTGCCCTTGTGTAGACATAAGACGAATGTTAATTGCCTTACTTTAAACTAATCGGGGACGAAGAGATTTTAACGATAAATCAGTAAATCCCTTTTTTAAGTCAAGATGCATACCTGGCGTGACACGATAGCTTTTGCCTGTGGCATAGACCAATAGTAGCGACAATGAGAAACAGTAGTTTACGTCATGTTTTATTGTTTTAGCTAACGATTTTAAAGAAGAAAGGATCACCAGATAGGGAAGATGAAGTAATGATGCATTTAGACATGCCACGAGATCTCAAGAACCACTACGTCGCTATAAGGAAGCCTGTAACCATTGGATGTATATGTACCAGAGATTTCATTGAGTACCACTGAACATTCTAGAAAATTTGAATAGAAATGTTATATTGATACCGAAAGCGATAGAACTAATGTTATTGAATTAGGTTATTCAATTTTAAAACTTTGATTACTTATAAATAAATACTAAATGTATAACAATGTGTTTTACTTAAAAATTATTCAAGTGTAATTAAAAAATAAAAAAAAATGTAAAAGTAATTATGAATTATGAAAAATAAAAATCCAGGAGAAATATATTAAAATAAAAACAATATTGTTGTGTTTAAATCTATATAATTATAAATTTTAATAATTCATTTTAATTACAACAATTATCGGTCCCTTTTTACACGACACGATTTCAGACCTTAAGTTCGTTTAAGTACCACATTTGAGAGGTAACACGGTTTTAAATTTTTCTATGTACAAAATTATTTCCTCAACTAAGTCAAAGTTGATACAGATCGACGATACCGCATGAGGAAATAAATAGAATTATACTCTAACACTGACCTCTATAAATGGACTGGCTGTAAGACGTATTATTTTGTGCCTATTTCATTTGCTATTCGCGCTGGTAGTAGGGGTTTTTAGCGTGGTGTAGATTTGAACTAATAATATAAATAGAACTGTTCCGTAATAACAAATGCGTTTAAATCGGAAAGAAGAAAAAGATATTATTTTACAGCACTCGTCAATACATTTACCGTTGGTTTCTGAGAACAAAATCTCTGTAAAAACAAAGATAACATATATTAAATCGGGATTTTGGTTTCAGAAACTCATGGTTATAGAGATCATTGTAATGAAATCTAATCGTCAGTTAACAATTTCACTATAATACATTGGCGGGGTACATTTGTTAATACTCTGCGGTATGGTGCACAGTCTCGTGTGCGGCGGGTGTCGGCACATCAGTGAGATGTGGCAGTATATGCGCGATGGCGGCACTCGTCTCGTTCGCCATACCCATCTCTCGGCGCAGCACCTCCTCCGTAACTCTGTGTATCGATTTGAACTTGAAGTTCAGACCGTGCGCTTTCTGCACGTGATTGTTCAAGTTCACTTTGTAACTAAATGCAACGTTGCACACCTGAAAAATTATTATCATATCATTACTAGCTGTCGCTCGCGACTCTATCCGCGCGGAAATAAAAAAAAAACTTAATTGCTAGAATGTGTTCTTTCAGACTATGTTCTACATCTGTGCCAAATTTCGGCAGGATTCACGTAGCCGTTTTAGATACCTTCTAACATTAATACCTCCATCCTTCCATCTATCCATACATACAAACTTTGGTATACATCAGTAAGAGTAAGACAGATTTCCTATTAATAAAAATAGACAGAAATAATAAAAAATATAAGTGAATGAGTGAGGAAAAAGAGAAGTGAATGAGTACCTCACAGGTGTAAGGTCGCTCTCCTGTGTGCATCCGTTCATGGTTTTGCAGCTGGTGTTTAGCATTGAATGACATTGAACACTCACTGCACTTATACGGCTTGTAACCGGCGTGGATGCGCAAGTGACGGTTCAAATCACAACGCTGAAATAAAAATTTTCATTATAATTAAGTTCAAATGACATTATCATTTATACTGGCAATGAATCAATTTAATTTCTGAACAATATCTATCCGGACTTTATTGGAACCAGATAAATCTTTGTGTAAGTATTGACTTGAATATGGTACGAATTAACCCACCGCTATAAACTTCTTTGTGCATAAATGACAGGAGAATGGTCTTTCGCCTTTGTGGATGAGGTTATGCCTGCAAAAATAATTATATATTATAATTAAAGATACCAACTGCCTTCCTCGCAGTTATGTCAGAATAAGGGGTTTTGTTATAAGGCAGGCAATCACATGATGTAAATTGTGTATATATGGTATATAGGACAGAATAAAAAAGAAAAGAGGAGAAAAGAATAGGAAATATTTACCTGATTAAAGATTTCTGTGTGTAGAATCCAGCACCACAAATTTCACAAATATGATCTTTAATTCCAGAATGTTGTTTCATATGCAACACTAAATTACTCTTTTGTATAAAAGATTTTGTACATTGATTGCAAGAAAATTTCTTCTTTTCTGAAAAATTCACTAAATATTTACATTACTTTATACTATGAGAGTTTATGGTTCTCACCATAGTAAATACTTTTTAATGAAATTATATTCAATCACTACTTTCTATATACAATATTAAAATAATTGTTACTTAACATTGTTTAAAAATTACAATTTTTACCATCATGAGTAGCTAAATGATTTCCCAGTGTATAGGTAAGTATACCACAAACAGGGCACACAAGTTTTTCTTTCTTCTTTGCTTCCGTACTCTGAGATCTGACCACTCTTACAGTCTTTTCTCTACGAACTATTCTATTCCCATCGCTACTTCCTGAATTTTTAGATCTATAATCTGGATGAACTTTAAGTACTGTTGCATCTTTGGGCCGCTTTAGTAATATTGGTGGACCTCTGGCGCCATTCTTCATTATTGGATCTGAATAATTTTTAATGTCACTTGAACAGAAAGCTTTAAGATTTTAATGGTTAAATGGTTAGTGGAACTTGGTAATATGCGGTAATCCATCATTCATATATTAAAATGATATGAAATATAATGTGTATAATGAAGAGATATACAATATTTCCTAGATACTAATAGGCTGGATAGCATTAGTATAAGATGTTATCTTTGAAAATGTAAAAGCAACATTCTTATAAACAAAAATGACTTACAACATGTAATTGTTGTGGATCTTGACTTGCCATCTTCACTTTTACCTCCATTTTGTTCCATGTCATCTAGCGTCTGTAGTACTTTAACTTTCCTTACTACAGCTTTCTTACCTTTAAAAACTTTAATATCACATAGTTTAGGCTTTTTGAATCTATTTTTCTTACTTGTTGGTGGAACATAATCATCATCATCATCATCATTATATATATCATCTGGTACATATTCAACCTGTAATATTATATTATTACAATTTAAATATCCTATTTTTGTGCATCCTCTTCTCTGTCAATTAAAAGGATTTAACACATCTGCAGTTTCAGATGTGTATAGACTTCGTTATATAGGCAAATTCAAGTGGCTGCTTATTTGGCATGTTAAAAAAACAATAAAAAGGCTGTCCAAATAGTTCATATATTTATGTCACAACTGCCCTGCCTTACTATGCACATAATATGATATTAGATAAGTATTTCTCTTTGGTAGAATAAATATCAAGTATTAAATGTTTTCACCATCTGTATACATAAAGTTATATATTTATAATACACAGTACAGTTTCAATCATTTTGTACAGACAGCTAGGCAATTAAATTGTTACCAAGTATTATGTTTTTAAAATATATTAATACAGAATAAAAGTAGATATACTTACATCATCTTCATCTGTATTAACCTCAGCCTTAAAATTGTCATTGGTAGTTTTAGTCCAACTGATATCAACTTTTTCATTATCATTTGTTTCTCCTTTTGTTTCTTCCAATTCAGGGTCAACTTTTCTTATCACAGTATTCGCTATAACTATATCCTTACCCTCAATGGTTTCCACTGATTTTTTTGGTTCAACATTGATTTCCATTTCCCATACAGGTTCCGTTTTAATTGACAAAGGACCGATTTCACTTTTAATATCCTTAAAAGAATCAAAGGCAATCTTTTTGGTTGGTACCTTTTTAATGGCTTTAGCTAAAATGGTTCGGAGTTTTCTATCAGTTCTGCAAAATTTATATTTAATCTGTAAATTTATAGATTCTGTAAATTTTTAAGATTTAATAATGTAAATAATATTTTATACCTCTCTGCTATTGATTTTAACAGGTATGCTTTCTCCAATGAAGTACAGCATTTGTGACAAATCTTTTCTGGCAAACCATCATTAGATAGCACCTAAAACCAAATAATAAAGGAATAACAGAGACATTCAGATTTGTATGAAGATGAAAAAAAAATAATAAAAAAAAACATTGTGGTGAGTATTGTGGTAATGAGACAATGTGTAAACAGTTGCAAAAGTATAACCTACATATATACTGATATTAAGCACACATTTTTTTAACAAGTTTCTAAGTCTAAGTCAACTAAAACTGCTTCTATTATTCTGTAAGTTTTGCTTTTAAAAGAAGGTTGTAATAAATAAATTTTGACGATTGTTTAACATTTGTTTTTGCGGCTTATGCAAATGAAAAACATTAAAGTTTAATTTTTTTTTTGATATTTACCTTCACATCGGCAATTGCCGTCAACATTTCAGCATAGTTTCCAGATAATTTATATCTGAATAAAGGGCACAGGGGTTTTTTACTCGATAAACATACACGACAAGAACTTAAATTTATAGACTTCCTTGAATCATACATATTTGTAAACTAAAGGGATGATCAAAAATCCGTAACAACTGTATCAATACGATTGCCGATTATCAGAGAAGACCCGTTAAAGTGATTTCAACAAAATTGAACGAAATAGACTATGGCTGACAATTCAACTCGCTTGGTACAACATCGACATTTTCCTCCCTATAGCAAGCAGAGCTTGGCAGAGCTCAGCAAAGATGTCGATGGTTTTTTATTCGCAATCAGCAATCAGTCGCATTCTGTCACTACCTATTCGAAGTATATTTTCTAAGGGCTAAACGTAATCCATTGCTATTTTCATCGGCCTGGTAGCCAAGTGATTCATAGTTTCAAAATTAAAGAACCATTAATGAATTCTGTTCTTCAAAAAAAAGAAAGTCGTAAAAATTTTTTCTCTTCATGAAAAATATTAGGACTAGGTATTTCTTTAAATGCTCTTTGTCCAATACTCTTTGAACTAAACCAAAAACAACAAGAAATGTCAATTTAACACTGCGTTGGACGATAACAGGAACTAATTCTAACTTATTTTTGATCTAATTCTTGTTACGTTTGTATAAAAACTATAAATTAAGCCTAGTTAAAGTAGTGGGTAAAGTAATAAAAATATTAGTGACCTGTAATTCCTGCAATTGTATTATAAAATGTTATGATGGCTACCTACGAAAATTGGTCAGGTCGACGGAGAGGTAAATTTTTCTTTTACTGTAATTATGTAAAATTGGTTTTTGTCTTCTAATTGAAGTGTTCTAATGATTTCACCTCGCTTAATTTTAATGCGGACTGGACATCAATTAACTGAATTGGTATGTGAAATTAATTAATTCCAGGTAAACAAGGTGGCGATTTATATAGGTTAGACACTAAAAATAAATCACCTGAAGAAAATATAAAGGAAATTATATATGGCTTATACTTAAAGAAGCCATTTAATAATGATACTTCACCTACTAACAAGAATATACCCATGGAATTTAAGACTGGTTTACGGAATGTGCAGAAAAATGGTTCTGATTCCTATAGACTTTCTTGCTTAAATGCTTTAGTTGTATTACTATCAAAAGAAGATAGAAATAATTTAGGATTTTCAACTGAAGAATTAATGACATGGTAAGGTTTAGTGGCTTATTTCTTTTTTGCTATGTTTTTATAAGTTCAGTCTATTTTCTTCATTGTAAATATTTTTTTTGTAAAATGTACGTACTACTACTTATAAATGAAAGGAAGAGTTAGTAAGGGTTGCCTAAGTAAAACATAAAAGCCCTGACAACCAAGTTGATACCATATTGATAATATGAATATAGAAAATTACATAGTCATATTCTTTAGTTTATTATATGGCTACTTTAGTGTTATCAGAAATATCATGTTAACATTAATTAACAAGACCAAAATATATAATGTATTTTGTTAAATTAATGTAATATATCAAAATTATAAGATAGTGTTATATTAAATGTTACAAAATAAAAAAATAATAATAAAATAATAAAAATTCCTTTGGGTTTTACCGATTACAGATTTGGTCAGATTAATCATAGAAAATTTCTAGCTCTTAGTTAATATTTTTTTTGGGTTATTTTAAATTATCGTTCAACTTGGATAATATTATATTTAAATTTATAAACAGTTCTGTTGACCTTTTTAACTTAAAGACATCTTAAGAAATTGCTTGCAGAATTTATTATTTTTAAATGATATAAATGTCTTACAGCATTCGAGCTAGCCTTGTAGACGAGTCTATGGTTATCAGAGCTGCAGCATTAAGAGCTCTAAGATATTTGATCAAAACTGAGAGTGATGTAGCCACATTCAACATATTAAAGTTAACACATATTGTAACAAGGTACTTGTATTCTATACTTTTTTTGTTGTTGTAACAAAAACAAAATGTTTTTATTTTGTTTTTTAGTAATCAGTTTTGGTATGTATTTAATCCAAATGTGGTTACAGTATTTAGTAATTCAATAGGTTTAAATTAAAAACTTTCAATTTAATTTGAATAATATTTAATATTACAAATTACTGTACTAAATACTGAGACTACAGAGAAGTTAAAACTCTAACAATTTGATCACATTATAGATCTATGGATTTAATGCTACGGAATGAAGAAGAGCGAGCACAAGCTCTTCGAGTTGTCCGACGGGTTATAGCAGTGGTGGGGGCAGCAGAGCAGCCTTTACAATGTCACAGATCAGCATACATTGACCAGGGCTTGCTCAGATGTTTAACTGCAGTTGCCCGCGCTGGCAGTGCAGGTGATGGTACTGGGGATAGGCTGTCCCGCCCAGCTGTTGCCACTTTAGCTGAGATTTGTAAGTTTATAAAATAGATTTGTTTTTATTTTTTACATTTAATAGGTAATACTTATGCACTGTAGTATGTTTAAGATTGTATGTCAACTAGTAAATGCTATGTATATACATTTAAATTTAAGTATACTTTTTAAAGTGTAATTTATTTTCAGGTGTGCTAAACCCTGACCTGTTTATCTCGTGTGGAGGTGTGAATGCAGTAATCCGACAGTTGGCGGAGTGTGCAACACCACGCATGGCGGAGGCTCTCTGTGGAGTTTTACTACATACACTGAACGAGCCTTTGTCTCGGAGAGCAGCTAGAATTGATCTAACCTGCCTTAATTCACCATACTGTGATTTTCATTGTCGTCCTGCCGGAACTGATTCAAACAGGTAATGAGATTTAACCTAAATAGTAGTTGAAATATTGCATGTTATAAAATTCGGACAAACATAGTGTTAAAATTTTTGGGTAGAGATTGTGTTGTAATGCGTTAAATTTTACTATATACAGGGACGAACGTGAGATGCGATTCACTTGCAGCAGACTAGCACTATTATGTGTTCTGCGTAGTTGGCCAGGTTTGCTGCACTTTTGCAATCCTTGCAGTAAAGGTGGTCTACGCGCGTTGGTTGCTGCTCTATACTTACCACGGTTAGAGGTCCGAGTGAGTATACATTTATTTATACTATATTTTTAATTTGATTTTTATTAATATCTCAAATTGGTATAATACAGTTTACTATATTTTATGTGGTAGGAAAACTGTAATTTGTCTTATATACTTTTCATTCCTTTGCACTTCAATGGGTTGTTAAATTAAAGTATAGCAATTGTTATTATTTCTTGCATATATTGAATCCTTAAAAATATTTAAAAGCAGAAATATGTTTTCAGAAAGCTATATTGGATTTGTTGTATGAGTTAGTTGGACTACCGCAACCAGAGTGGACAGACGAGATTTCCGTGGCTTTAGATGCTGTAGATCCATCTGACTTTCAGGTATGATATTATTTTTCGTTAGTGTTCTTATATTTTGTTACGTAATATTTTTACATGTTATATTATTTTTAGGATTCTTGGCGTCTAAACGAAGGCTTCGTTGCAGCCGAAGGCACCGCTATTCTACCTCACCTCAGTGCAACCGGACCAGATATTATTGAAATTCATCTTGCTCTGTTACTTCAATGCTTCCTAGAGGTAAACAGAGCAATGAAACAAACAGAATAATGAATATTAAAATTTAATTGATAAATTTTTATAGCATTGTTAATGTTTAAGTTGTATTTAACAAAAGTAAATTTTGGTACTGTTACAGGCTGGACTTCTGGACGGATTAGCAGAAGTAATAGTGACAAGTGATACATTTATATCGGTCCGCGCTACCGTACTGTTAGGCCAACTATTGCATTTAATACACCTGTTTCTACCTCCTCAAATATGTAATCTAACACCTGCACTGCCCACTTTGATGTCACAAGCGTCTGCGGGCAAGCCTCAAGCATTAGCGGCTGTTGCTGCCTTAAGGAGACTACACTCAATGCTAGAATCTCGTCCGGCCAGCAACAGCTTGTTCCTAGATCACATCATACAGTACTGCAGTGGCGCATTCAGGATGAAAGTAGAAGATATGACGAAAAGTCGAAAGGAAAAGGACAACGCTAACATGGCGAAGCCGCACCACGAATTGTTAGTACATAAAGAGAGCAGCATCGAGTTTCTCAACGAATCCGACAACGAAAACGAACCGAAGCAGAGGCATAGCGTCGGCTCACGTGCTGACGTCACCAGTAGAAATGTTAGCGCGCTAGTGAAGAGCAAAAGTGTTAGTTCACGGACTAGTTCGGTGGGAAAAGTTTCTAAATCGGCAAAGTTCTTTAGTTTATTCGAACGAGATAGTGATAGTTGGATACGATCGAGTCTCGTCATGCAAAGCAAGGATGGCAATACATGGGACTGGGAAATTATACGAACAATATTGAAGGTAATATTGTTTGTTCCATCATCTATGGTCGTTTTAGACTTTTCTTAATTATTATCTTTATTTTAGGAAAGTGACGGTACGCAATTGTTAAATTTGAATGACAGTGGACATAAAGCTTGGGCTAGCCGTATCATCAGCTACCTCAAACCTTCATCCAACAAGTATTCACATACAGATATATCGACCACTTGCAATGGACACTCCGCTACGAGGGCTGGATGTCAATTAATTAGACATTTGCTGCAGCATAATGATGTGAGTAATAACGATAATCTAATACTTCTGTAAATTGTATACAATTTATCTTTCATTGATAGTTACAGCTTACATAAATCTGTATGTTTATTTACTGTGTATGTTGTCCAGGCTGATTCGCAGAGGATGCTGGAAGAGCTATTTACCGACGTCAGTAAACAGATAGAGGCGATAGAGACTGGCAGGAAGGCGCACGAGTGTCTCTTCAGTCCTCAGCACATGTGCAATACTATGTGTCAGATGTATTTCCTATTTATCGGACAACTCTGTCACTCTCAAGTCGGACTGAAGTTGTTCAAACAAACAGGATTATATAACAAGTAAGTTATTGGTGCTGTTATAACATCCACTTAAGTACATAACTATAGTTATTGGTTAGCCATGATTTAAACCATAGATAATCTTTTTTTGTTCATAAAATTGTCTCTTTTTCAGTCTTCTGGAACTTTCTACGAAGACTCATCACAGTTGCTACGTCAAACTAGTTATATCAAGTTTGGATTACACATTGGACTCTAGTCCTCGGGATGTTTTGGCTAAAACTTTAACTTGCACCATTCAAGCGTCCCGATTATATGCTACGCAATTTCTGAACGTACTTCTACGAGCTTCTAGAAGCTCCCGCGAACTTGTAAGGAAGAAATCTAAATTAAAGAAGAATTATACCCAAGATCAATGGAAACATATTTATAGAGATGATGGTGATAATAATGGGGTTGATATGGACACTTGGGTATTACAAATGTTGGTTGGACAAGTTAAAGATGAATCTAAGAAGGTTGTCAAATGCGCTTTATCTATATTAGAAGAAGCATATAGTGTACCGGTGAGTCCATTATTTTGTGATTTTTCTCCACTTCTGTGCTACAAGATCCGGCTATTGTAAATATTCACAGTAAAATATATGAAACATAGGTTAATTAATCAAATTTAATAAAATGTATGTTGACTTTAGTGCTGAATGTGCTCTTTTCCAGGCTTTCTTGGAGAAACTGATGACAATGAAAGACACTCTCGGTCAGAACTGCAGATTGGATAAAAATGCTGATCCATCAACTTTGGACTTAAGCTCCGTTGGTGATAGAGGATATTTGATATGGCTGGGATTAGAAGTTGCTGCAACCGTACAGACCGGCGATACGCAGTCTATAGCATTTCTTAAGAAACATTTGGATTTCTGGGCGAAATCTTACAACTACAGGTAAATACAATGAAATTGTAGAATGCAGGCCGACTGATGTTGACTGTTATTATTTATTTTTGTAGCGTCGTAATTTTCCATTTCTTAAATATCTGGTTAATTGTTATAAGTGTCCATCATTTTGCGGAAAAAAAACTAGTAAAACTTGGTATATAAGAACATACACCATCACAATACATGCTTTTTTAAGTTTATATATTTTTAATTTTAATACTTAAATTTAAAATGAAGGTCTGTGTACTCTTGTGTGTGTGCCTAGCCCTCTTAGTTATTTTGTTGTTTTTTTATTTCTGGTGATATAAAGATATATTTAATGTACAGATATGTGCGGTTAGTGGAGGCGGGTGTGCACGAGGCGCTGACTGTGTGCGAGGGCGCGCGTCGGCCGAGGGCGTCCCGACGCTGCGTGCGCACGCCGCCGCACCTGCTGGCCGCGCTCGCAGCTGTAGCACACCCCGCCCACGCCACGCACCCCGCACACGCCCCGCACCCCGTAGCGCCCGCCAACATGGCCGCCGTACAGCTGCGGGGTCTGCTGGCTGCCGCACTGCCACCCCACTGCAAGGTAAACCTAACATATTAGACTTATATGGAAAAATTAAATCATTATGCAATTGATTACTAAACAAGATAATTTTCCTTTACCTAAAAATTGCAAAATTTAGCTTATTTATGTATTTTCTTAAATTATCGTATATTTAAAATTAATTTTACAATTTGTATTGATTGTTTATTATGCCTGTAGATAATACAAGGTATGAAATGTTCAACGGAACAAGAGATAATGGAGCTGAAGGCATCACTGTGGGCGGTGGGTAACGCGGCGCTGAGCGGGGCGGGGCTGCAGCAGGTGCTGGCGGCGGGCGGGGAGGAGGCGGCGCCGCACTTCGTGTTGCGCCTCGCCAAGTACAGCCCCGTCTACTCCGTGCGCGCCACAGCTTTCTACGTGCTCGGACTATTCGCTACCACATTTGAAGGCGCAAATTTACTCTCTGATTTAGGTATAAACAATATTTGAACTAACATTTACTATAATGAATATTATAAACAAATTAATACTAGCTCTCGCCCGCGATTCCATCTGCGCGGAATTAAAAAAAACTTATTTAGTACCCTATGTGTTCTATCAGGCTACATCTATGCCAAATTTTTGCCAGATCGATGCAGATAAAAAACATCCCGCCATTCATTCATCCATCTAAACATTCACATTTATAATATTAGGAAGAAGTAAGATACTTCACAATACGATTCACATACTTTAAATTATAACAATATAGTACTATTTTTTGTAACCTTCACCATATGTCCAAATTTGGAAAATAACATTAGAAGAAACTGAAATGGTCATTTTAATATTGAGCATAAAACCTTATTTATAATAAAAGCTCAAGTGTTTTCTTATATTTTTAGGTTGGATATGCGTGAGACATACCCGTCACGATCAATTCCCTATAATACCGGACGAGAGTTACCCGCAATACGATTCAACTGGAGACGGGAATTACATCACATCACCGGAACGACGCTACAATGCATTCGATATAGAATTGAGCGAACATTCAGATCACACAGACTTAAGTACTGCCGAAAGTATACATTCAGATACGAAACATGGGATTAAAACTCTAGTAGACCACGATGTTGTTGACCATAAGACCCCTTACAATGAAAGTCGTCGTGAAGTCAGCAAAAGAAAGTCCCATACACTACCAACACAAGGATGTTCTGCTTCTCACGATAGACCAGCTTTAACTGAATCTAGAACTGTTGATATTCTAAGAGATTGTTCGAGTTACGAACGACCAGGACCACATCGGTTGCATTTTGAGAACAGATTGTTATTAGGAAGGATGAATTCTTTGGAACATCACGAGGGTAGAGTGAGGAATACTAGTGAGTCTAGCACTAGCGGCGTCAGTAGTTGTGATTCAGCTGGAGGGAAATATGCAATACCGTAAGTAGTAAGACAATATTTTCATCTTAATGACCCGTTCAAAATGTTTTTAGCTCCAATGTATGAATGTTGGTTTGTAGTTTTACCAATTTGAAATAGTAATAAAAAAAATGCGCAGGTCGTGGCGCTGCGGTAAACCGAGCAACTACATAGAACTAGTGTAAATTTTAAATTTTTTAAATATATAAATTATTATTTTTTATTTGTAATTTTAAAAATAAATGTCTTTTATATTGCAGTGACAGAATATTAACACTAAGTCCCATACCAAGTTCATCAAGTCTGTACGGTATGAAGAGTAGCAGCAGCTCACATCGGCCCCGCCTCTCTGAGTCGCAACGGAGAACTTCCACGTCAAGTAAGTCATATCTTTAATTATAGGCGGAAACGATAATGTATCAAATAGAATCCATTTGCATATTGTCATCCCTTTTATTTTCATTAGAAAAACTGAGATAGCAATGTTTTATGTATGTTTTAGGTTTTTCAACTTGTGAAGTGGCCAGTTCACCACCTACACAAATGGACATGTCAGGTTATGCTACACTCAAGACCATAAATAAACATAGAAGGTTAGTTAAGTCATTTTGATTTCTTTGATATTGTAATGAGATATTGATTACTTTTAACACTTAACAAATGTATGGTTAGAAAATTGATGATATATATATATTTTAGTATTTTAACATCCCAAATAATCAATATGTTGGATGCAATAAATTAATTTTCGTAATGTTTAGGCCGCACTTGTCGGAGAGCGCGGCGTCGGGTTCTACTGAGCTGGACGACCTGACGTGGCTGCTGACGGACACGCAGCGCCGCTCCAAGCCCTTCTCCTCCCTACGTGACAG
>NW_013532721.1:1325082-1330312 GCF_000836235.2 Papilio xuthus
TTAGTAACCTGTACATAGAAGTTAACATTGGAAAGTTAAACAATAAGGAAAAAATTGTTGTTGATACATAGATATCTTAATAGAGACAAAGTGCTTCAAATTGTTGAATCCTAATTACATAATCTTTTAATTTTACAGGCCCGTTCAACATTAATATCACTAAAGCAGCGCTATCCTGAGGTATTCCGGAGTCCATGTGTCTACTCCGACGTCTGCGTATTACTCGCTCGGGACACGTATATGTTGTGCGCGCGTCGATTCCTGCAAGAACTATTCCTGGATGTCAGTTTTGAATGCTTCGCCCATGAGCCCACTAAAGTGCTATCAAGACATGGCGCGATTTTATCTCCGACGCAAGTGAAACCATAGTGCTTTTGAACATAGTGTATTGGAAGTGATTAAGTGTTCAGTGATAGTGCTTACGTGCAGTACGAATTTCTTGGCTAAAGGATCTCTGACCCAGAGGTACAGTAATATCTAGATATCCCAAATGTTAAGGGTAATATATGTAATATAACAAACTTCAAAGTATTAAAGAGTTTAGCAGAAGGGAACGGCATTTTTTCCACTTGAAGATTTCGAATTAACATGGTTCTAATAATAGAGATTCCACTGTATTACGCTTTTAATTTAAAGGAAGCTCTTAAATTATATATAAATTTTATGTTCCTTTACATAAACCTATGTACATCATACTTGAAAAATGGCAGTTGCATTTTTATTATTTGTATGATATCAATACATTTTTTTATCATATTGAAAATAACTTTGTGATGTACATATCAAGAAAATAGGAAAAAGAGTTGAGATCACTTTGCATTATCGGTCTTAATAACAGTGTGTCTGTGTTAACTGTTGTTTTTCAAATAATAGCCTCTTATTTAAGAAAAAATGGTAATGATAAGATATTTGTACTGTACTGTCAAAAGCCTTAGCGTTCTATAGTTGCAGAACTATTTTTAGATTTTTATATCATGAGAGCTCACAGCTTTGAAATAATCTCTTCTATACTATTCTTTAATGATAAACAAAATGTTCTTATTTTATTCTAAATTTTTAATCCTATTAATTAAAATAATTGTTTCCTGTGCAATTAATATAAACATTTAAAAAGATATTTTTGAACTATGAGAACTCTTTTATAAAATCTAAAACATAATGTTCGAAACTTGCTAGCCTGCTTTATTATTTAAATAACATAAGGTTGAATATGTCTTTCATATAAAAAATGCTAGGTCAACTAAACAGGTTGTATTGATAGAAAAACTTTAACCAATTTTAATGTATGAAATTTAAAAAAAATCCAAAAAAATATAACATGTTTATAGTTATTTAGTTATTTGTCCATCCTACTCCATTTAAATTATTAAAAAACCTAGGATAGATTGGTACAAGAAATTAATTATTTTTGATTTATTGTGTTAATTTGTAGGAGCTAGTAAAGTACTAGTTTAATCACTCTGTCAAATATTTTATTTCTATTTAAATTGTTATTTAGGTGTATAGTTATTACTATTATTTATAAAACACTGTAAAAACTGCCGATTTGAACAAATTTATAATTTTACCGCAGTCTAGATGAACTGAAATTATTTATAACTTGTGTAACAATCTTAAGGCACAGATAATATGTTTCAATTAAATTAATAAGTTTGTTAATTACTTATGTTTATACATAATTGTGCGTCAATTATAGCATGTTTTGTTTAATATTAAGATATGTAATTACGGAATAATTTATAACCAGCTACTCTGCCCATATGACTATTAGATTTGTTCCTAAACATGTCTTTGTAATTGTCAAGTTTTTTGCAATACTTACTAAAGTAAATAGTATAAACCTTAATCAACCTCGATGTATTTAAATTGTAATTTGTATAGGCTGATAATATGTTTGTTTCTTTAACTTTGGGTTCCGACTGCAATGACACTTGTATAATGTATACAGTTGAAGGAGATATTCTTGCTAAGAGAGGTTTCTCTTTAACCCGAATTTATTGGGTAAGGAAATCGTTCCTCAGGACATTACAATGACTTGTCTATAAAGTTTTTTCACTTATCGATGATCAACTATCACATCTTTCATTCTATTTGGAAACAACAGAGACAACAATATGATATTCAAGTGTCACAGAAGTCGATATATTTGTGATATAATATGTATACAATGTAACTAAAGAAATATAAGTATGTTTACTGTATTCATAGTTTTATGTTAAGAATTTTTCCTATTAGGTTTTTTAATAAGTCCCATGAATGTAGTAGCAGCATTTACATTTTCATATATTTATAAACTTACATATTGTATCGTAAGTAATCACTGTAATATTGATATTAGGTTTAGGTATTTTCCATATTAAAGTAACATTTCTAAAATATAGTTATGTTAAAAGAATTTGAATCCCTGCTACTGCGTATAGCAAAATGGTACATTAAGCTGTTCACCCTTTAAGCTAGATTGTTCAAATGATGACGTCACCCACGCCTGTTTGAACCATATAGTGTACATAAGAAAAAGTGTGTGAAGACTATGACTCTTATGGTTGGTTTCTAAGATCACAAGTCCTTTATAAAATGTTGTTATATCTGTATATATCAAAAATTTGGTCAAAGATGATGAGGCAGATAACGATATGTTTTATATAGTGATTTTGGTCTCGAAAACCAACAATTAGAAGCTCAAGTTTTAGGTGAATTGTTCTATCTATAGTTCAGTTAATTTTTCAGTCTAGTATGTTATTCTTTTCTGATTTAATGACAATAGTCTAGGTACATAGAATTAACAATAAAGACTTTCTAGTGATATTTCCCCCACCTGTGGTTACAATAAAAGAAGTCTCCCATTATATAGAAATTTATAAATACGCCGTTGTGTTCAATTCATATAGCATCTTGCATTTAATACTTATAACTCTTGGTCCTCATTGAAATTAATACGAATACATTTTATATAAATGATAATATTGCGATTAAGTATTAGTTATAACTAATCCAGTTGTCCCTTATATGGTTAGTTTCAATATTTATAAGCTTAGTTACCCCTTTTTGCGATGTCAATAATTTGTATGTAAGCTATGGCTATCTATGATGGTTTTCAAAGATATTTTACAGTATTCCTATAAAATGATGTACAAGTTTTTTAGTTCATTCTGATCGTTCTCGATGTCTGCATTTATATTTTTTTTAGTTCTATTTTCAATTTAGATTGTGTTACTACGTAATAAAGTCACCGGTTCCGTCGTAAATGCTAGTCTTTAAAGTATACGAAGCTCCGTATATTTTTCATGGCATGTTACAATTGTAAATATCTATGTTATTTGATTTGTTTGAAATGCAGTAAAAATATTTATTGTATATGTATTTTCCTCAACGGAAATTAAAATATTTCATCAAAATACTGTTAGTACTAGTGCCATTGAGCCTGTTCCTTAAAATTATAATTCTTATTATCAAGTACGCATACAAAGTAATGTTTAGAAATATCTGATCACATGTAAAGTATAATCAATATATATAATTTTTATACTATCTTATCCTTAATTTTATTTTTTGTCCTACAGACAAATATAACATTTATATAGAATTCTTGTAGAATGGCCGCACTGATCTGAGGTGCTGGCATGGATGAAATATTAAGCTTTATGGCTTCTTGTAGACTAAAAGGCTTGGCAGTTTTAAAATTGTGAGGAGTCATGTCAATTAGAATGCTTCAGAAACGCGGTCTTCGGTTTTAAAATCCGTCCGCTTGCAATCTGTACATATGCTTCCAACCATGAGTACATGTAATTGACGAATACGTGCATAAGTATTTTTGAAACCTAAGACCATGTTCGTGAATACAGTCGTATTGTCACTTTTATATTAACCAATGCTTTCATGTTTGTCTTTTATGGTAAAATAATAATCTTGTTTATCCGATTTAAAGAGATCATCATTAAGGACTGTCAATTTTTTTAGGGTTTCTTGAGATGTATGGTAGAGAATAGGGTGGATTTAATATTCAACACTGGCAACCCAAATTTTTAGCTAGCAATATTATGAACAAGTCTACGTTGCTACCAACCTAAAAAAATCAGTCAGTTTCCTTTTTGACGTTTGAAAGTATAATTCGAGGCAAAACAATTTTGGAAAAATAAAACAATTTCGTTAATTGCAACTTTAATTTAATCTTATCACTATAGCGAACATATTTTAAGAACGCAACATAATGCTCATTGCTTTCGTAATAATACCATTATTGTTAAGTTCACCAACAAAATACCCCAACTTTGATTAATGCTTATTTGTTCCAGTTTGTTTTGATAGCTCATATTTTCTGATAGAACTGGAGTTGTAGTGCCACTCTCGTCGGTAGAAATAGAATAACACTGGAAAGAGATTAGCTCCTATCTCTTGGTAAAATATTTAGAAAATTGCTAACAAGACAATATGCATTGAAGCAAAACAAATCGTCATCATCTAGCTCACTATACGGACACACTATACTCCACTGAGGAGCTCGGCGCCTACCCTAAAGAATGCGACTATGTCTTATTCAACAACGCAGAGCCAGTGAGGGTTGTTGACTTCACACATATTTTGGGGTAAAGTACCTGTGTTGAAATTTAAATTACTTGTAAGAAAATTGTATATAATCTGTTTATTTTTTATTACTTAGTTCAAAAAAAGTTTAAGTTATATATTTAATAAATTAATTTGGTTTCATATTCTTCACTAAATGGTATTTTTTTTTATCTTTTGTACTTGATACTTAATTCCCTATATTTTAGTATATTTTTATTTTCTATACACTGCATTTCCCAATTTCGAGAAAATCTTATTATGCTAGTGTATATTTTATATTAAAGTCTAATACATATTTCTAAAAATTGTCATATTATTAACATCGAACTAATATAAAACACTAAATCTATAGGTTACATATCTATATATCAATATTGACATTAATATAATTACTAGCATTTCCTGCAACATGGTGATTTGCGGTTAAACTACTCCATATAATAAGTTATTTTTCAAAATTTAGTTTAGAATTACAATATTTCAAACAACCAAACTTTGTAACACAGATGTTGCAGCGACATGCAGTCAGTAATTCTGAAGCAGATTCCTTAATTTAATAATTCTGTAGAACTTGAAGAGGTGCATTTATTCATCTGCAACAGAATGAAATTGTAATTAATTGATTCAAGTGTACAACATAATCAATTTAATTATTGCTTTTCACCTA
>NW_013532721.1:1331200-1334690 GCF_000836235.2 Papilio xuthus
TTCATAAGATCACATATTGTTGATGTTATTCATAATTTTATTATAAACAAACCTAAAGATGTGTACTTTTTAATAATAAATTTCGGTCAATTTGTCATTGGAAAGTGAGTCACACTCCCATTTTAAAGTTCGACCCAAACACAACAATAAACAAAGTCTGTGAATAATAATTTTATTTGGTACAAGTTTTCGTAAAATCAATTTTAAACTTTAGGAAATGATCACCATGAGTATTATTGCTATGAAGATTGCTGAAGATGAATATATTACTATGAAGATTTTTTTTTCGGGGTCTTAATTTATTTCAGTGTGATAATAAAATTGTTTCATATGTTTTCAGTTTTGTCACAGGTATGCTGACACCCACAATTTTTATAAAATAACATGAATTATAATAGAAAATATTTTCGCATTTTCGATGTTTTTATGGTATTAAAATGTTCCAAACCTAACCTTTCCAGTTTGCTTTTGGTATTTTATTACATGTTATAAACCTAGCTTTACTTATCCTGTGCTTTTCTATTGTTCCTTTTTTTATTGTTCCAAACTTAACTTACCCTATGAAGTTTTCTTCTTTTTTTTCAACTTAAGTTACGACCCCAAAAAAACTTCCAAACCAGTGTAAGAATATTCCCTATCGTTTAAGACATATGTAATGGAAATTTGGCTTGATTCGGTTTTGTGAAGCATTACCTGTTATTTTATTAAGAACTTCTATACAATTTCAAAGCGAACTTTCATTTCATTGACTTTTACTAAGTAATTACGAATATAAAAACATTTAGCAACATTTTAACGTAAATATGGAATAAGATTTATTTACGTACATAAATATCAAGTGTAGTCATTGATACTTTATTTGTATGATATATGTAGTGAGATAGAATAATAGTCAAAACAACAAAAAATACCAAATATAGTACTATTGTATTAAAAACACAATGTAATTACCACATGGTTCTTGGAAATCTTCTCAGAAGAAAACATCAGCTTTCTAACTCTCAAAATTATAATACACTTCATCCTACAATTCACACTGAAACTACAATATTCTTATCAAATAAGGTTAGATTTAAAATATAATAATATTATGAAAAAATTCTTATAAAGACATAAAGGCGTAAATTCGTTTTTAAAATTACTCCAACTGTGGTCATTCGTTACCCATTCACTAAGCCACGTTTTAGCATCTCCTTGTAAACAATTGCCAATGCGAGAAAGACATTCGTGATCACTCCAATTATTAGAAGACCTAGCACGGTCTACTTCTTCACACCATAAATTAGAAATATAATAAGACTGGTTAAATCTCACCGGTATATTTATGGATCGTATCGCATCGATGATGCGATCGGCGGCGCTGGCCTGGACTGAGGTAGCGCTCGCGGGACGCTCCGGTGAGGACGGAGTCGTTGAAGCCTGAAGCGCGCCCTTGAAGCGAGCTCGGAGTCACAGCTTCGCCCAACTGCGACGGCGGCGGCATCGACACGGCAGGCTCAACGGCAGGAAGGTGCTCGGCGCTGATGGTTGCCACAGGCACCGCGGACTTGGCTACTTCCACTGCAGCGCGGCCACTAGACTCCTTTCGTTGAAATGAAGACACAACCTGTTGTTCCTCTAATGATACCAATCTATTCAAAATTTGTTGCATTGTTTCGGTTAAAATATTGCTAGAAGGGCTACGTCGTCTGTAGCGTGAATCATGTTGGCTAGAATGCGATCTGCGATTTCGCGACCGACTCCTACTCTGCCGCCTCTTATTAGGCATGTTTTCTTTTTTTTAGCAAGTATTTAAAATTAGACGTAATTCCAAGCAGGACATTCAAGTTACGGTAAATAATTGATCAATAGGGTAGACACGACAAAATATTAAAATTCAGCCATTCTAAAATTTACACAAAAAGCTAACAAATACAACTTCTATTTGTTATTTTAAAGCGGAGAAGAAAACAATTGGAACGTACTCACCAAAGTTGACATCATGATACTTGATCACACCGTCACATCACGTCTTACTTACGTATATTACACGAAACACCGAAAACAAAGTGCTAATTTGTCCTTTTAAACAATAGTTACCATTTCCAAAAATATATTTCTGATCGTATGACTAGTCAATTAAAGAAATAACAATGGAAACACATCGTATCAGGATGTACAAACAAGGACGTGGGAGTTTCACTATCCCACTTCTGATCTTAAGGATCAGAAGCAGGGAAAATTAAAAAAACAATCTCTTATACACCACTACAGTACTTTTTGAATTAATAAGAAAACTAACATAATTGATTGAATTAAATTAACACTTAAATGATTTCGAAATATAACATTAACTTGATCAACTATCAGAGTTAAAATGATTAATTATTTTGGCTAGTCAAACGGGCAGAGCTTCCGCTGGCTTCAGTGTTCGGTGGCGAGTGTGTCCCGAAAATGAGGTTGCGGTCTCTTATATTGGCATCACACCACCATTATTTTTAAGTTCCACCCTCAGCTAACAATATATTTAAAGTAGGAAGTTATTAAGTAGCCATTGTCAACTGAATTACTGTTTAACGCATAGTGTGCAATTTTTAATGTTTATTGATATTGTAAAAGCTTCTAATAACTTTTAATTTGATCTTACTTTATAAGTTACGTTTTTCCTAGACTAAATAACATTATTATCGTAATTTAAGTAACGACCAATCAGAGCAGAGCACCTGGCTTAAGAGGGGTCGAGGCACCATCTTTATATAAGGCGTTTTGACAGTTGTTACGAATATAGTCGTGAAGTGGAGACTGATCGAGTTGGGTCATCGTGTTTTGTGCTTGCACCTTACCCTAAATGACGCCCACCAAGTTCTCAACCACTATAGATGTCGTCGAGAAAAGTGTTTCTCCGACATTAGAAGTGGGTTTGGTGCCGGCACAAAATGAAGATCTACGGACACCACCAGAAGACTGATAGCGCATTGTTTGAGGCATGCGGCTGCTCGTGGAGGCGCTATCCGACGACGACGACGACCGACGTCGACGACGACCGACGTCGACGACTACGACGACGACGACCGACGTCGACGACCGACGTCGACGACTACGACTACGACCGACGTCGACGACGACGACCGACAACGACGACGAGCGACGACGACGACGCCTAATTTTTTTTTTTTTTTATCAGAGGGGAATGCTTTATGTGGGATGCTCCTCCATAGCGGAGGCATACCCACTGAACCCCTCTGTGCCTATAGTTTTTATTATTTTATTGGATTTATTTGAAAATGTTTTTAACTTGTATACAGATTTCACATTTTAACCTTTTAATTTTACATTTTTTAATTGTTTTAATGTTTTTAACTTAGATGTAAGAAAAGAATGTGATATGATTTTAAGACTATGTAATTGATTTTTAAACACTTAAAATAAAGAAATAAAGATATTCCCGCACCCCAAGTCCCAGGGTGACATAGAGCCATCCACCAAAAAAAAAAAAAGAAAATCCCGTCTG
>NW_013532721.1:1336375-1337975 GCF_000836235.2 Papilio xuthus
GAAGAAGAAGAAGAAGAAGAAGAAGAAGAAGAAGAAGAAGAAGAAGAAGAAGAAGAAGAAGAAGAAGAAGAAGAAGAAGAAGAAGAAGAAGAAGAAGAAGAAGAAGAAGAAGAAGAAGAAGAAGAAAACACCAAAAGTAAACTGGAAAGGTTAGGTTTCAATAATAAAAATTAACTTAAACATTATTTAGGTTGTGTGTAGAATATCTCTCTATTATTGATTCATATATTGTAGATCAAACTGTAAATTGGTCATGTCATGACAAATTTTTCAAACTAATGTGATTTATGATTCTATCATAGACATTTCACAAAAATGGGCAAGCAATAAAAGTTCCTATCTGTACCTGTAAAAACTAATCATAATTTTTTACATGGTTTGTGAGTTCCATCATTGTAGAGAATTGCAAAGAAGTTTTGTAAGTAAATGGGGAGAGATCCATATAATCAAAGAAAACCAGTTTTTTTTAATAAGGTATGTAATTAGGTGAAAAGCAATAATTAAATTGATTATGTTATAACACTTGAATCAATTAATTACAATTTCATTCTGTTGCAGATGAATAAATGCACCTCTTCAAGGTCTACAGAATTATTAAATGAAGGAATTAGAATCAGAATTACTGACTGCATATCGCTGCAACATCTGCTACAAATCTACTTGATTATTTGAAATATTGAAAAATTGAATATGAAAAATAACTTTTTATATGGAGTAGTTTAACCGCAAATCTAAAAAAGAGTCACCATGTTGCAGGAAATGCTAGTAATTATATTAATGTTAATATTGATATATAGATGTGTAACCTATAGATTTAGTGTTTTATATTAGTTTGATGTTAACAATATGACAATTTTTAGAAATATGTATTAGACTTTAATAAAATATACACTAGCATAATAAGATTTTCTCGAAATTGGTAAATGTAGTGTATAGAAAATAAAAATATACTAAAATATAGGGAATTAAGTATCACGTACAAAAGATTAAAAAATACCATTTAGTGAAAAATATGAAACAAAATTAATTTATTAAATTTGGATTTTACAAATATCACAACTTATAATATATCTTAAACTTTTTTGAACTAAGTAATAAAAAATAAACAAAGATTGTATACAATTTTCTTACAAGTAATTTAAATTTCAAAACAGGTACTTTACCCCAAAATGATGCCTCCTAAGCTAATTATTTTTCCTCGTTAAGGAATCTATAGGTTAAACATCTATGGAGAATAGTAATAACAAAAGAGTTAATATGCAGAATCTTTAGGTTCATGATAACTTTATGAATTTATTTCAGAAGTAAAACTTAAATATTGTATTCTATTTTTACATTACATAATATTTAATGACTTGTACATTTGCAATGTTTTGATAGGAAAAGTTTGGATTAGGGGACTATTTGGAGCATCGGCAGTGCAGTTGGCGCTTAACCGGATCATATTTTACATATCCAGGTACGATCTCCGTTGACCCCCCGGCTCGTGGGCGCGGCCTCAGCCCTTGCGAGGCTCCTCCCTAACCTCAGAGGTCCGGGTGTACATGCAAGGCTGCTGTACACCACGGTCGTCCGAAGCATGGCCCTGTACGGTGCGCCA
>NW_013532721.1:1339558-1344387 GCF_000836235.2 Papilio xuthus
TAGTCAGAAGATTAAATTAAAGTTGCAATTAACGAAATGGTTTTATTTTTCCTAAATTGTTTTCCCTCGAATAATACTTTCAAACGTCAAAAAGGAAACTGACATTGATTTTTTTAGGTTGGTAGCAATGTAGACTTGTTCATAATATTGCTAGCATTGAAAATGACAATTTTTATTCTCCGTTTGCGTATCTAATTAGTCAAGAGTCCCGTTTCTTATTTTATATACTCTGGTTTTGACACCTTTTTTATTATTGCTCTAAAGTCAATATAGATTTATCAAATTTCATTTACTATTAAATCTCCCTGTAAAAGAATTTGTGTTAGTAAAGCTATTTTTAGTTAGCTAGGTTGTGACTTTCGATAACATCATTGTTAAAAACATAACAGTTGATGTCGCAATCAATAACCTGTCAAAGGCTGTATGGCTTAGTTCCTTTGCCTGCTCTTTCGAGTGAATAATAAAAACAACAACAATAACCTGTCAAACGATTTCAGATTGTCAAAGTCAGATTTTTATTTTACATTGGTTATTGAATAAATTTTTTTCAAAGAACTTTATGTAATGATTTCCCGGTTTTACGCCGCAGATTTATTTATTGTTTGACGCTTTGATGGCAACAAACACTATAATATCTACAATTTAACACTAGAAGTCGGTGTTTTGAATGGATTGTTAGCAGTCTTCCCGAGTTTTATTAATTCAAACAGCAAGACATTAAAACTTGAAGAATTTTGTAGTAATATAACTACGATGGAAGAGCGGTCCAGTACTACTAACACGTCTGGCATTGAAAATTGGTCAAAAGAAGAGAAATATAATCTTTTCCAAGCATTGAAAGTTTGTGACTTTCAGGATTATGAAAAACTAAGTACATTCATTACCACTAAATCTGTAGATGATATTCGGGGCGCTATAAATCATTACAAGAACAAGATATCTGAACATCCAACACTGTGTAAAAGAGTGAAAAAAAGTATAAAGAAATCTGGAGGCAGCCTCATACCACTGGCAGATTGGGCTAAATTTCTCACAGAATCTATAAATTTGAAGGATCTTCGGACGGAGACAGCAACAGCTCTTCGATTGATAGCAGATTTTGAAGAATTTCCTGTACCCATTTGCACAAATAATGTTGATTTCAGCAAGATATATCACACATTGGCAAATGCATTAGAAGGCAAAACACTGACTAAAGATAAAATGATAATTTCTATGGTGGAGAAATGTCTAATTGATTCAGCTTTGACAAGTAAAGCTTTTATTAGGTCATCAAGTTATAAAAATGTTCTTAAGTCACTTAACATATCTGATAAAGAATTAAATTCATTTCCTCATTATACAGATAATCAAGAGCTGACTAACATAAGACATTTAGCTTCACTAAGGTCATACAACCCGCTTAACTTATCTGAGGATGTTTTAAAACCATCATGATAGACAGTTAAATTTTGCAAGGAACTTACAAAAAATTAAATAATAATTTATGTGTTAATGTTCTTGCATTTACAAGTTGATATGAAAAAGATTAGTTAATTAATAAATAATATAAATTAAGTTTATAATTGGGCTAAATACTCACAGAACTATTACATCAAGTACAACACAATAAAGATTTTAGCTATAGATTAGCTTTATTTATAAGATTATTAATGTCTTTCTAGTTTAAATTTGTTAAACAATGTGAATAGGTATTTTAGGATGAATTAAGCCATTCTATAAATTTATTGAACAGTCTCAGTGCTACTTTTACAACTCTATCCCAAAATCCAGGTTCTTGGTCATCTGGTGTAGCATCATCACTATCAAAATCTTCCAGTTGGCGTTTTATTCTGGTTTCTTGTAATGTATCATCTGAAAGTAAATAGGATCTGTATAAGTTTAGTTCCACTAACTTACGTGGAAAGTTCACTTTTATACAAAAAGCATGGAATATTGAATGTTAAAAGTAAAAAAATTAAAGTCAATGAATATGTACATTATGTACATTTCATGATAGTTTATTATTATTTATTTTATCCTAATTTTTTGTCTTCAAACCAAGAGCAATTCATTAAACAAATCTCAAAATTGTAATGGAACAAATGGGTATTGTTACCTTCCTAAAAATACTATTGCAACTATTTTATTTTCTCTTATTAAACTAAAATCCTAACATTTCAAAGAATGATCAAATTATTTAAATTGTAATAGGGACATAAACAAATAAAGAAAAAAATCATTATTTAAAGTATATTTACCCTTCAAATTTTTGAATTCAGCTGCTGTTACCTGTAAAATAAAATTTAAAGTTAACTGTAAAATTAAAAGCTAATTTAAACTAATAATTGTTTTTAGTTACCTGATATTCTACAAAGCAAACAACAAAAAAAATAACTAGTAAAGATACAGCCTGCAAACGTGTCATTGTTGTTGTTTGTATCTCCATACAAACCTTATGTAACTAGGAACTTGGTATTTATAGGAAGGCGTGGTATATTCATGGTTCGAGTATAGTGCGCACTATGGTGCATAATCACGTGTATTCAATGGTTTTGCTTATTGTCCGCATCCTTCATAGCATTGCTAAAAGTACATTGAATGCAAGTCATCCATCCGTTCCAATGTCGGAAATAAAGACGCATGGTTAGTTCCCATCCTTTGTTACAAACGTTCGACAACGAAAAACTTTGCGCTTTAGGAAAAAAAAAATCAATTATACCGCAGAACGCGACTAAAATGGCATAGAATCATGTTTTGATATGCCTGAAGGCAGTACATAGCTATATTTTTGAGAGCGTAGGTCATCAGTTCGAATCCCAGTAGATATAGAAAAAAACTGACATTTTTCTGTCATTTCGTTTCATTCTCATTTTATTTAGTGGCATCGGCGAAATCATTTATACTACATTTTTTACTAATAATCATGGCTGTGGTGTTTTGGTTTAAGATCACAATTCATTAAAATGTCTGGAAGTCTACTATTCTCTTTACCTCCATAAAGGCTCTCTATATTTGTAATGAGATCTTGCATACATTGAAGTAGGGTGGTGCTCATACAACATGTTAACATTTATTCATTTGCCACTAAAATGGATGAACACATAAATCACATGTTAGCGTGTTTTAACAAGGCTGACCTTTGTTCCGCTTGAAAAATTGCTAACAATTTGTATCAATGGAACATCTATATTTAATCTAGTTGCATTCAACTGGTAATAAAGAATCTAACAATGCACATCCTGATGTGTGTTTACTTTTTATATGAAAATAAATAAAATTTTACAGTTATAAATAAAACGAATACTTAAACTTACATCTTTAAACATAGCATGTAATATAAAAGAAAAGACATTATAATTTTCTTAATAAGTTTTATTAACATAGTAAAGTAACTGATATTAATGGATGATTACACACAATCACTTCTTTGAACCTCCAAAACCTGAGAAACCCATTATTTGTGCAAGTTCTGACTGAGCTGGGCTGTCATCGGGATCCTCTGTCTCCTCTATTTTGCGTTTCTTATCACGGCGTCTCTCACGGCGGAGTTCCTTTAACCTTGCCTCTTCTTCTGCAGCTTCCCTCAATCGTGTATCCAGTTCATAATCTTGCTTTTTCTCTTCTAATTTACGTTTGTTAAATGAGAATCTTGCTTTTACCTGTAATATAGAATAATTAATAAATTCAATCAAATTTTCTCAATGTCATAACATCTATTTCTATCTATAGATAACAAATTTAGAAACTTTATTATTAATATTAACAAGTAATTATTGATTTCTTAGACCCAAATGCCTGTATAAAATATGACTATGTTTCATACAGGGATTTTGGTCGCAGAAACCAACTATAATACACTTACTTGGTCTAATGTACTTCTCTCTATCTTCATGGACATGCCAAGGTTACGTTGATGTTTTTTGCCATTTATGTGGTCCAAAAAGTTGATGGAATCTTTGACAACACAGTCACAAACATTACAGTAGTACCCACCAGACTGAGAGGTTGGAGTGTTCTTTGTTATGACGACGCTTTTGCCTAGTTTGGAATCTAAATCAACTTTATAATCGCGTTGCTTCAAGAGTTCTCTTTTTACTGGCGGTGCTGAAAAGGATTTGAATTTTAATATTGTAAATGTATGAAGTTTAATTAAACTTTCTCATTAAATTTACCAAACCTTTCTTTTTGGTGCGTTCTTCCTCTTCTTCTAGTTCTGCTTTCAATCGTTCTGTTGCGATTCTTTCAAATTCATCTTTGTCCCATTTTCGACGGTGGTCATCTGGTCTCATACTCATTTTTGCAGATTTATAATCTTTATGAATACGAAAACAAAACTTTTATTAATTTTTGTTGGTATTTGAATCTGATACCTTAACTTAAATGTGAAATTAACTTAATGTGCAATGAAATAATGCAAATGCAACAAATACCAATTATTTTACCATCCGTCATCTGTCAAAACAGACTGTCTATGACATAGAATTTTCTTTTTAAATTTTATGACCTGGAACATAAACTTTGAGGTCATTTCTTATTTAGTGACATAGATAAGATGACCAAATGTCAAAGAGTAGCGATTTTATAACTCACAGATAATTGAGACTGGGTAGTACCGGGTAATAACGGTAAAATGATTTCAAACTTTGCGAATGTTTGTAACGTGATTAGTTTAATTAACATGATAGATGCATGATGAATACAACAATATAAAAATTGTTCATAATTGATTTCTCTCGTTTTCGTCTCTAAGGATCTAGATGTCGCTGCTTGCTGCATAAGTGTGTTTTAGACTAAAAAATCAATAGACTTGAATCGGACTAAAACTTTAAACTAAAACTTTAAGTATA
>NW_013532721.1:1345784-1352636 GCF_000836235.2 Papilio xuthus
AATACCTTATTTCCGAAGCTGGCAACCGCATACTTCGTTTAGTTTACTACGAAGTATTGCTTTACTCTTAAAGTAGTCGATTTTATTAGCGACGTGTGATATTGCTTCTGTGGCGAGAAGGAATTTCTCGATTCTTGTTAAATAATTTTCAGGTTGAAATTACATTGCGACAGTTTCGGAGGCTGCACGTGCTGTATAAACGTAGTTTATTCTACTATCCCAAAAATGGAAAATTGAATTTCCTCGGAGACTTTGTCCGAGATAAAAGCGGCGGAGCGAAAACTTATAGATTAATAAATTAACGAATAATCATTTTACAACATTATTTACTAGAAGCTTTCATCAGTCGGCGAACACTACGTTAAAATTTTATCATAAATAAAAATGGTTAGGTTAACATTTTATTATAAAAAGTTTGTATTCGGGCCAAGCCTCTATGAAATTTATGAGATAAATACGTGTATTATTATCGTATTATTAGGGTCGTGTTTGTTGAAATAGCGACAGCCGCGACGCAAACGTGGTAGTTCACGTAATGCCATCTCATTTCCAGGCTTTCATTCTCATCCCGAACCTCGTTAACTACGACTAGTCTGTAACGTTATAGTATGTAATATTTCTTAATCTTACTTCTTACTAATTTAAAAAATACGAATGTTTAGAAAGATGGATGGATGGATGTTTGTGAGAACGTATCTCCGAACAGCTTAATGGATCTCACTGAAATTTTCCATAGATGAAGTACGTAGTCTTGAAGAAGATATACGCTACCATTTTTTTTAAATTCCGTCCGAACGGAGTCACCAGCGACGGTTCTTTATAAGGGAAAAATCTTAGCAGTATTACTTGAAAATTGATACAAGCATTTTTTAAAACAAATAATTAACTATGTCTATCAGACTTTTTAAAATCTTAACCTTAAAGGTCTAATGTTTGTCAAAAGGGTTAAGTTCGTAACTAGAAATGTTTTATTACTATGAATTATTTAACAATAAGTTCTTTCGAAGTTCATCTAGAAGCGGGTCTCATATGTAAGTAAAAGCATTATGAAGGTGTAAGTCTTAGCTACCAACTTTCACATGAACAAATTCGGTGAGATATTTTTATCGAAAAAGTATACAACTTGCAGACATTGTGTAACTTACAAGAATATCCTATCTATATAACATCTTACATTTTATTCACTAAGCGGATCATACGGGATTTGACTTCGTCTAAATTTTCACAAATAGAATAACAACGAATTTTGCGTATAAAGTTAATATTAAGCTTGACTAAAATATTTACTGAAATAAATCTTAATTCAGTTAAGTTTAAACTTGGAGTTAGTTAATTCATTTTTGTTTTATTTGAAGTATTTTAATTTTATATATGTGGTTATTTTTATTATCTTAATTAAAAGATAATTCTAGGATTATATAAGTCAATAAATAACAATGACAAAGTTTGCGGTTTTATGTTTTGATAAATATGAATGTAGGTCTGAATATATGAAACGATTTCAACTATCACCTTTCATTGAAAAGTTTTCTGCCACAATTAGTGTCGAATTCAGAATTCGCAGCCTGCCGATTTCGTAATATTTAATTTACAAAGCTGGTACTTAATACAACATTATTTAATAAGATTAGCGTATCTACATTAACAAGTAAAAACCTATTTGGATTAACGTCACCGTTAATTTACTATAAGCAGTTATTTATTAAACATTTTCAGTCAATATTTCTAATATGTATGTTTTAATTTCTTATACTTGGTAATAATGAAAATAATTGGTTCCGATATTTTTTTTTAAATTTATACTCGGGTGTTTCGAAACTAGTCAATCTTTCTGAAATGTATTGGGGTTAGTAACAAGTATTACTTTACAAATATATTAAGGTCACCTTAATCCTTTTGTATTGGGATGAGTGATATCAATACAATAGATAAATGACATTGAGTCACCCCTTTGTCCTTATTGCTACTAAGAAACATTGTGTTACTATGGTTTGGAAAACTACTAGCTGGCGCCCGTGATTTCTTTCGTGTGCGTGATGAATTAAAATACACGTCTCTCTCAGCTTAAGCCACCTTATAACTTTTACCACTCCATACTTTCAAATCGACTGACTTCTCGACAATATCTCCCACTTTCCAATATTTCAATATTCTGACAGTATTTCGGTATTCCAGCAGTCCCTTAGTGTAGTTTCTACTTAAGTAACGCTTAGATGAATAGACAAAATGGAGCTTGGTAATCATTAAATGTTCATTTAAATGTCGCATCGTTACTAACGCTGCATTAAAAAGTTAATGGAAACAAAGTAAAGAAGTGTGTTCGTAAAGGAACTTAATGCCTCCATTTGCACTGCTAATGGGATTGGGTATCAATTAGTAGCGCTAAGTTAATTGTGCATTTTGCTGATCCACTATTCCTTATAATTAATCTAAACAACTGAGTACTAACTTAAATGTAATTGCTTACATTTTAAATGTTTCATTTCCTTAGACTTACAGCTTGATAGGTAGGTAGTAACATTCTTTTCATTACTGTTCTTTACTTTTCTATTTTTTATGATAAAATCCGTATTATTACTAAATTGAAATTGCAATCTTAGTTCTACCTACCCCGTATTTCAGACTTGAATTGTATTTGATTTTATTGCAAATGCCGTGAATGAAAAATGAAGAAACTATAGAAAAAATGTACATAAATTCATTTTCTGTATCAAATAAAGACAGTACTTTATTAAATTTACTTCGATTTCATTATTTTTATTTCTTGGCTCATATAAAGGTACAGTATTGCCAGCTAACGCAACATAATGGATGGACTGAAATTAAATATTTATGTGTAGTCCGCTCAAGTTAACTCTGAGTGATTGATAAGGTGAAAATGTTAAAAAATAAAGTGAAATAATGTGTGAACAGTTGAGAGTACGTGAATTAAATTCATTTTAAACTCAATACAAAAAATAATCAGTTTTAACAAGGTTGTAGACTTTGCTTTGCTTCACGTTTTTAATTCTAACATCGTGGTATGTCGAATTTTTGAAACGAAGAGACCTGCTGTTCAAATGTCCCTAAGCTTTGTGTTTTAATCGCACATAGTTAAGGAATTACTAATAGGAAAAATATATTATAAAAAAATATATTTTTACAATTACCTATTATTATAGAGAAATTAGATAAGTAAGTTTGAGGTTTTGCAACTGTAAAATAACAATCGCAACATATGCATGAATCAGTAATTTAAATATGGCAACTCAGACTAGCGTAATTTTTTAAATAAAACTTTTTTTTTATAAAACAATGGCAACTTTTAGTTTGCTCCAAACATAATGCTAATGCTCTATAGTGCTCAGAGCACCACCGTAACCGGATAATGAGGTTACATTAGTCAAAAGAGAGCTTTTCCGTGCGGCAGTTGAAAAATGTTACACCTAATTAATGAACGCAAGCTTTAACTAATCCCGTCTCTGTAAATCTCCTCAATTTATCTTCTTTTAATAGGTAAATCTTGTATGTCACTTACGGTGTTAAGATAGCGATTGCAAAAAAGATATTTACCTCATTTTTATCGTACTTTTTTATTTTTTTATTCGATAGAGGATTACGAGGAAGGAAGTGTTAACACTACTCTACAAGTACGTTTCGTTTTCTTCTAACCGTAGCGAAATACCTTACAAAAATATATTTTATCTCTATCTTTTTAAACAGGGTTGGTCATATTATTTTATTTTTTTCTCGAAATTTTAATTTCAAAATGTCAATAATTAATATTTCAAGCCGGCTTCTGAATTTATTAATCACTTTGTTTTATCATCGAAAATTTATATGTATTTGCTCGTAAATTTCCACTTCATATTTTATAGTATTCAGATTGGCAGGGTTGTATTAGCAGGGGCTTATATTGTTGGGATCGGGATACGCTCGTAAAATAACAGAACCTCAAGTTAAATTAAATTTAATAATTCACTTTACATCTATGAAGATAAAGGTTAAATTTATCTTAAGTTCGACATACTTTTAATGTATTTTGTACCATGTAATATAACTACAATTATTCGAATTAATATTATTATTTTCTTATATAACATAAAATCATCCATTTTTGAATGTATCTTTTTATTTTTATCAATTCTAGTAAATAAAAAGATTTAATAACTTTTTAAACTTTGTGACACTAGGTTTTACGTAATCATTCTATATGCTTGTTTATACAACCTATATCCTGCCGCTGTCAATCAAAACAAAGAGATTGTCAAATAAAAACAAAAGAACGATCTATAAAGCGAATTGTTATTGAACTATGGATATAAAAGCTTATATCGTCACACAAGTGATATCATCAAGAGTCAGTGACAAAGACTTCAAGCGACAAAGAGTTGTCAAAGACGTCGACTACTTGATTAAGGCTTTTCCAAGGATAGCTACAGTGATCTGAATTAAGTACCTTCATCTATTAAACGCCTGTCATCCTTGGCTATCCATTTACAATAACGTTCAAGTTAAAATATAGTGCAATGTAGCATAAATAATTATCAGGCGATTTAGTTGTAAAGGAAATATTTAAAATCTAAAGTAGTTATAGTAGTGTGTTAACAAACAAAAATATCTGTTCCTGTTTGTTTGTAATATTGCTGTTGTAAATTACAAACCTTCCGTGTTACAAATGGTACGTGTCATCGTTAAAGTGTTATACTTCTGACAGTTACAACGTGATTAAGGGTGAGTGGTTAAAGGTTTAAAGGCACTTTCCTCTTTGCCTTGTTGTTATAATTGCGTAGGGATTAGTGAAAGTTAAACAAGAAGTGCTTTCGTGTATCATAGAATGGATTTTGTTTTTATTTCATGAATACGTATTATGGTTTTGTATCGCAGTTTATATTTTTGTATAAATATATATTGAACAAGAAGTAGTAACAATTATACACTTAATTATTTCTCTGATATTTTTTGCCACACTAACGCAGTTTTCATTTGACAATTTTTAACAAATTTTTACAGTTTTTTTTTATTAGGAAAAACTGTTTACACAATAGTGTTATGAAAATATTAGTGTACTTCATAACGTAATTTAATGTACATATTTTTTTAATATAAAGTTTGCTTATCAGCGGCATCTATGGCAGCGGTTTCTTTTTTTTAGGGTTCCGTACCTCATAGAAAAAAACGGAACCCTTATAGGATCACTTTGTTGTCCATCCGTTTGTCTGTCAAGACCCTTTTTTGACTACGGAACTCTTTTAAGAAATGGAGTATTCGATTGAACTCTAGAAACGAGGTTTAATCCTTGTAAAGCTTAGAATAATTATGAAACCACGATTTGTTTTTAACATGCTGTATATTCACATTATTAAAATTTGACATATTTTACCTCTGGAATCTTTTTTGGAAAAGTGAAAAGCCTCAGGGCTCTAGTAAACTTAAAATAAAGCTGATCAATTTGATCCAACAACAGAACCAAGAACTTGGTTAAACCATTTTAGAGGATAACATGAATTTATTAATATAAATGCATAACATTTCATCCCTCAAGTGTCCGGATCATAAGCTTGTTAAGTATCCTCAAAGGGAATATGCAAATCACTTCATTAGACAGTAGTGTTGTTGTAAACATATCTTGTTAATGTTCCCCCGGCGATTGTTCTTAGCGGCAAGTGTTGTCTAACTTAAATCCTTCAGCTAACTTAACAAAACAAAATGCTTACATATCTCTAGAAGGCTCTCTCATAACAATCAGGACCGATTTTAGCATTTTTTGGGCTTTGAGCAAGATTTTTGCGCCCCTTTATTATGCTGTCCCGGGGAAATCTGTCAAAGGTCTATCTATATTTAGGGGCATATTATCTTCAGTATGATAAAAAATATTTATTATTTCTTTGAATAACACAAAATTGATAAATAAAATAATTAATTAACGTCAAGATTTAATAAACAAGGCTATCCATGTAAATGTCATAATGCCGTTAGAAAATATTAAGGCGACAAATGTTTGTTGGAGGATTTGATCATTTTCATACAATATTATATTAATTACTAAATTATATTTATTAATACAGCGTTATAGTACAGAAAGCTCTGAACCCGATTATCAAATTACTTATACAGGGTGTCCCAAAAGGTTACGTACGTTTTTAAGTTTTTAAAAAATGCCATTTATTTTTTTTAATACCCAGAGGGGAATTTTTATTTAATTTTTCTGGTGACCCTTGTGACCACCCCTATCATTCCCCTTCCTATGTACGTAACCTTTTGGGACACCCTGTATAACTGAATTATAAAAAGAAGAAAAGTTTGGTTTTGGAATTACCAGGTTTCCATTTCCATTCCATTAGGTACATAGACCATTAGTTCAATGGTTTAATGTTTAACATTCAAATTAGTTTATTCTTCCCTATAAGTGAAAAAAGTATTTTATTTCACTTAAACATTAATGAACAATATAGTACTTTTAGTATTTTGTATTTCAACAAGCCGAAGGAATACAATTAGTGTTTTATTAAGCTATGTTCTTAATATTTCCAAAGGATTTTGTTTCGTGTAATCGTTTTCAATAAATTATCCGGTGATAGGAGTGGAGGGTTGTTGATATCGGCACAAAATGCTCGCTGTCACCTCGGACTGATTTATCTTGAGCTCATTTTGTTCTTTCCTTTCTTTCAGATAATTGAACTCACATTTTTAGCTGGTCCTATAAAATAAATTATAGATGTCCAAATGTGAAAAAGCTTTCCTAATAGAAAAAGAAAATTGTGTAAAAGATAAATATTATAATTAAAAATTAATATCTGAACCAAGTTAAAAGAGAAAATGTATGAACATTGAATGCAGCTATGCAGAGAAGCTAGTTTGAAGGATAAAAAA
>NW_013532721.1:1359492-1361704 GCF_000836235.2 Papilio xuthus
GTCCAGCATTTTAGAAATACAACTCTTAGTTTTCTGTGTACAACTTCGCCTGCGTACTTAGTTAAATTGATAGCTATATTTTGTATTATCCTTTTGGTAATGTTAGGAAAATTTTAGGAGAAAAAAAACATCACATATCGCTTAAAAACCACGTAACTATTTTCATTGAATCATTGAAAGTTTACGCTTTACAAATTCACCGCAAAAGCAATTAAAGTCCTTACTTCCGCTGAATAAACCTTTAAGCGTATACAAGTTAATTAAAACCCTTCTTAATCGGCTGCAGGTCGCTTCGGCTGCAGATTTTAAATATTTAATGAATGTTTCTACGATATAATGCTTTTATACAAATACATCGCTTTAAATAGGTGAAATCATATACATTCTCCCTTTTGTATGAGGTAAATAATTAAAGATATCTCTACTTTTGGTAACGAGACGAGAGAGAGAGTATCGTATTCATCTTGTCTACTAGTGGACTGGTTATCAGAGAAAGATGGTTGTCATCGAGAAAATATTGTAAAGTCTAGTCTGATATACGTTCATCCCTCGTAGTCTTACTACAAATTGTTTTACCGTTGGTTTCTGAAATCAAAACCACTGTATAAGATGTCGTCATCCCTGTCATTATAAACTCAAACAGAGATAATAATATTTTAAAAAGTGGTATTTTGGTCTCAAAACCCACGATTAGACATATAATATTAATAATGATGTTATTGCAGTTTTAAAAAATTTGATATTACCCATATTATGTGTTCGAAAATGTTTTGTATTTGCGTTACGCTAACGTTACATAATGCGCGTACAAATGGTACTCTCAACTCAATTTATTGAACCAAGGCGTTAAGCTGAGTTTTAGCGAAGCTTAACTACTTGTGATTAATTTTATGGAGAGATTTACAAGTTTGTAGCCGCCGCGCCGCGCCGCCCCGGCCGTAGCCGACCGGCCTCCCCCGACGCACAACATTAAATTTCGTCTAGATTGTCATATTACCGAATATTTGGCACATTTTTAACATATTAACGTATCAGAGTTGAATGATTATTACATTAGTGTGCCATAATAAATTACGATTTTTTTTAACAAAACAAAATTTTGGCCAATTCAATATCTTTTTAGGTAATTATCCTTGAATTTTGAAAGGCAACATTTATTTAGAAAAACGTATCCATCACAGCGATAAACGTAGTAAGGGTAATGAAGAGAAAATATTTTCAAAGAACATTTATAAAAGTATAAATCAATGAACCGCATGTTGTTTTAGGCACCGGTCGGTAATATTTTTAATAAATTATATCTTCTAACATTTCTATGTTTGACTGATAATAATCGAAAAATATACGTTTGGATGAAATATTTATATAATGTTATAATTAGTTTTTATTGTCTATTAAGGTTTACAAACGTACTTTCAGAAGTACACTTTAATTAAAATTATTTATCCGTGAATATATATTGAAACTTGGCTGGTATTTTTAACAAAATCAGACCTGTTGATTTGATAATGTAATAATTGATAAACTATTCTTCCACGTATCGGTTGGCTTATATTTTTCTATAAAATATTTTTTATAATTCATAGAAAAATACTGGAATATGCTACTACAATATACCCAAGCTGCTATGTTGTTTTATCCTTGGTGATTTTTGTAGTGAATTTATATTCAGTTGCTAGCATTAGAAGCACCTGTGTGCCGGTGATATTTCTGGCAGTACATTCTTTTTCAACTTTCGTTATAAAGACTAGTAGTTTGCTTGCTTTTTTAAAATTTACAGTATAAAAGAAAGAAAACCTTGTTATAGATTTAAAGTTTCAAAATTACATTTTATTTGCATCAGTCAATCCGAACTTTAATTTGGAATTCAATAGAATTGGAATATCTTTTATTCGATTTTAGTTTATTAGTTGGTTCTTAAGAGGCTATATTTAGCTTTGGTAGGAATTAAATACTTCTGTTCGAGTTTTCCGATAATTGACATTATACTTGGGATAGCGACAATCCAGAATAAAATAAGAAATTATAGTTAAAAGTAAATGATAAAGACGATTTAACATAACATACTCTTTTTAAAAAAAAACCCTGCATTCCAGACATCGGAGCATGGTTGTACTCGTATAAATATATCGAGAAATATGAAACTCTTTCTTCGTTGCTGAATAAATATTTGATATTCTAGATCTTTTTGTTAAATGTAGGTTGAATGTTA
>NW_013532721.1:1364423-1365997 GCF_000836235.2 Papilio xuthus
TGAAAAGGATAAGTTTTCTTTAAAGATTGCCTCAATTTTCTGGTAATGTCCACAGGCTATAGAATATATGTTTGTGCAATATTACTAAAAATATCTCAGGTACAAACCTCATTTGCCAAATAGTTTCGTAAAATGAATGGAAAATTGTGAAAGATTCTATATTTTTCCAGACGAAAATTATTTAAGTTATTCCAAGATTTGTGTTGCTCAATCATATAATAATAATAAAACTTTATTGTACATTTGACAAATCTTGTTCATTATAACCTTGGCTGCTTAACTAGGTTTCCTTGTATTAAAGGAGCCAATAATTATTGTAGAATAAACGAACTTACTGTAAAATATTAATCATAATAAAAAATATTATTTTAGCAAGTTTTAGTGAAAAATTGTGGATTATTTTTAGTATGTCTTTAAATAACAGTGTATATTCTTTGAAGTGGTATTTAAAAGCTATATATTGATCATAAAGTTTTATTATTGTTAACGTATGAGTACATTTGAAGATTAGATTCTCGTCTACGTTTATTCTCTTGGCAGTTGTAAGGTGTTATAAAGTGTAAGTAGAATAGGCTCGGTAACTTTGTATGGTCCTTTGAATGGCTCAATAAAGGATTACGAGATACAATTGTAGTAGCTTTTGCTTTTATTCCCAGTTTACGTATCGCCAGTGGACAGTGAATAATCCGATGTAATATAAGGAATGAAACCCACGATCAATTACACATATGGTACAGTTTTTATATCTATGTATTTAATTTACATTGTATCTGTAAAAAAAAATATAGCTTTTTTATCGCGCGTTAGTTGAAATAGAACAAATGCTTTCCCATGTATCTGTTCATACTGCAGCGCTTTTAAAAAGCGGCACTTTACATTACATACACATTGTTGTATTGTGGACGCTAAACGAACGGAATAAGAGTGATTTTAAAGTGTTTATCGCGCGCTTGGCACATGTTGTAAAGCTAGCTCGGTCAAATAAAAGATAATAATAATAAGAAAAATTAAAATTAATTTTTATAGAAAACACAAATTGTTTCACTTTAATTTTACTCAGAAATAATAATTTAATGCAAAGATTTTCTCCGTTCCAATAAAAGTAAATGAAACCACTCATTAATCTCGAAGTTTACTTAAAAAGACGAGCTCCTGACTTGTTGACGTCACGGCTCTAAAGGTTTATTTCCATCAGAAGCTAAATATTTCAACGATCGTAAATTAAAAGTAAATAATTATTTTAAAGTTATTTCCTCTAAAATTAGAACTTTAAACGACCAAATGATTAGTAGGTATTCATCTCAGCTCTACCTAAAGCTTTTATTTTTTGAAACAATTTAATTTTTTTAGAAGTTAATCTAAGATACATTAGTATTCGAAGGTGGACCTTATAAAATTTGTTCTATCGAATCTGTCGGGTATTAAATATTTTATAATAAGGCTTTCTTTAGTCTTAGCTGAATAAAGTGGTGTCGTAAACCGGTTTACATCCAGATGTTACTTTAAAGTAAACCTTTAAAAGCTTCGTTAAAATTTCAGTGCCCATCGCTACATCCACCTGTGCCCCTGTAATG
>NW_013532721.1:1369630-1374814 GCF_000836235.2 Papilio xuthus
CTTTCACTCTTACGTGAAACTAAATTGTTAGTATCTTTGTTGAATTATTTATATTCTTCTTGGACTACAGAATTTACGGGCGTTGGCTTGAATATTAGTTTCGTTGGCGTGGTCCCCAGGCTATCCAAAGTTAAGGCCTAAACAGTTGTCAACCACGCTTACCATAAACCTTGTGGAAAAAGTATCTTTAATACAAAATAATAAAAGAGAAAAAAACATGCGTGGAATTAGAAAGCAGGTCACGTCCTGAAAGTAATTTACAAAGTTTCTCTAGGTATGTAATCTACTAGTTTATATGAGGTTTTGGTACTATCTATATTATTCTGTAACTTTTGATACAGTTTCTACTGAAAAATAAAAAAATCTAAACCTAAAAATTATCAAAATAACTATAACGTTACCACCATAATATAACACGGAATAGACTACTAGACTACGACTATGGTGAAATATATAACCACTTTGACGTCAATATTATCCTTAACCGGTGTTCATAAGGTTAAAACACGTGTTTATCTAAACAGTGTCTTACTATATTTTTGGGGTAATACAGTAAATATTGAATGAGAAATATTCACATTTTATTTACATCAATACAAATTTAGGTATATGGCCTTCATAAATCAAAGTATTGCTTGGGTTTATGTCAATGCTATCTACATGTAAAATCAAATAACTCTTCTCTATTTTGTTTATATCTTTTCTATTCCTCAAGTTACAATGCAGATATGTTTATGTACAGTTATTACGTTTGTCAAGCTTAGAGAATGATCACGATAAAAATTTTACCATGAACTTTAACGTTTGAATACTTTTTATACCTAAAGAACTTTTAAAAAGCCAAAACATGCTTTATCAAGGGCTTGCTTGAATAACAATAGGTTGATATTTTTGGTATTTACTTAATAGTTGTGATCCGGTCCGTCCGCCAAGAAATAAAAAAAATACTTAATGAGTAGGCTTTGTGTTCTCCCAGGATATATTCTACATTTATGCCAAATTTCAGGGAGATCAAACGTGATCACCTTCTTACACCCATCCATCCAAACATTTATAATAATATAGTAAGAAGTAAAATGTAAATAATATAATATGTTCATTGGGATTCGATCTGTAGCTTAAACAACCCGACCGATTTAATTACATAAAAAGTTCTCATTACATTTGTTTTCTTCGTAGATGTGTCGTATGTTGAATTGTATTTATTTTCATTTTTTTACTTCATTTTTAAAAAGACTTTAACAAGTAAACTCGTAAAGTTTGCAATATTAATTAATATATGAGGCACACATGGGCAGTAATCTTACTAGAAATTCTCTGTGAATGGATGCCTACGTGATACGTTCTGACATTGATTGATTAATAACTGTAGAATCTCTAACAAGCCGTTTGTGTGTGTATGACTTTAATCTCTATCTAATATTGTTTTAAACAACTCATATTTATAAGCAACTCAAACGTTACTAGAATAAAGTTCTTAAGGTCTTTAGAGATTTTATTCGTTCGTATTTTACCGTCAGCAAAAAGACAACTATATTTCGTTAGTTATTTTTATTAAAAAAAAATATGTTATAAGAAATTTAATACGTCCCAAATATTTGTTGTTTACGTCTTATTTTCTCGGCACATATATTGGAAGGATAATATTCCCATAAAGTCTGCTTTACGGTAAAGACTTTATTGCAATGTTGTAGTTAACCTTTTGTAATATTACGGATCAGCGTTTATTTTTAACAAACAAGGCACTATTTTAAGTGGATTTGTTATAACGATATCTCGAATTTGTTTACTTTTATCATTTCATTTATATCAAATGCAACATATTGAAGGAATTTAATTGGAGAGTAAAAAAATATTTGATTTGTCAAAATGTTTTTTTTGTCTAATATATTATATAAAAAATTTATGTTATGTTTGTGCGCTATGCGTGTTATTACCTTTATGATATTTTTTCATTACTAGGTCTAATTAGATATAATTTACGTGCTAACACAAGTAATGCGAGATTCAATTAATATCTTGTTAAGTCTAAACGAGATGAAGTAATGCGTGAGCTATATTCTTTCGGGCACACTAAATGGCGCATTGCAAACTTGAAATCAGATAGATTACGAAATACGAAGTAAATGTTTGTTTTCTTAACATAATGTTCGGATAGTTGCTCCCCTGAGGAACATAAGCAAATCTCTTCATGAAACACTAATGTCGTTGTTTATCTTGTTTCTTCAGTTTCTAGTTTGTGATGAATTTTAACTTCGATGCTATGATGAAGTCGTGATAACAAAATTTACTTAATGTCATAGTTTTAATAAAAACTTAAAACTAAGTAAATACAAAATATGTGTATTTAAATTTCCTGTAATGATTTTCTTACAAAAGAATTAAAAGGCAAAATTCTAATGAACATCTATATAAAAGAAAGTTATGTTAGTTACACTATTTATAACTCAAGAACAGCTTTACCGATATGGCTGTAAATTGGTGAGGAGTTAGCTGGAGGAGAGAGCCAAGAGAAGGACACAGGATACTATTTATTCATTTTTTTTCGAATTTATATCTTGAAGAGCTGCTTTTTTAACTTATTAATATCATAAATGCAAAAGAACACATAGGCTACACTGTTACACAATGAAGTTTTTTTTATATCTCCACGCGGACGGAGTCGCGGGCGACAGTTAGTAACTACATAAACTTTAATCCTGCCTTTTTCATAATAAATAAACCTTTTAAATTTTGGATATATCTTTACTTAATAGCTTTAATAATTGTCGACTAATGTAAAATGCAATAAAACTGTATGTTTGAATACAAAGCTTAAAATAAAAAACAACATTTGAAGTAAAAATTCTAACATACATATTTGAAAAGAGTGTGAAAAGGGTCCACTTTTTGTTTTATCGAATTTGCATTCAGTCAAAAAGCGGAAAATTCATTCTGTCCGTTTTGATAACTTTTGCTCGACGTAGGCCGCAGAATGTGGCCGTTATAAAATCATAAAGTCGCTCTTCAACAAATGTTATATAAAAAAAAGTTATATAATAAACACTTATCGCAGGAGTAATTTATAGATTTATTTTATTTTAAAAACTAATTTAGATTTTATTTTCTTTTTTTGTTAATAAATAAGATAAAGGTAGATAGAAAGGCATAGATATATAAACATAGATATATATATAATACGTACATCATTGTTAAATGATGTACAGGAGATTATATATTGTCCAAAATCTTTAAACGCAATCTACCTCTCTAGGCTCGAGGCGTAACTTAATATTTGAGTTACTAATATATTATTTGTCTCGTAAATAAACATGTATAAAAAGATACCATTGTCTTGTAAATATCTTGACGTAAACTATATTTCTTTGCCACCTTTCTTTCAATACTACAATTTAATAAAGTATCAGTGTGTTTGTTTTTCAGTATGAACTTATTTGTCCATTACAGTCATGTCTAATTTATCAATGGTTTGCGGACTGCGCTACGGCCATAACAATATAGAAGGAATAATAAATAACAGCTGTCTGTTACACAAAGCAAGTGAGCAATGTGATGGTCTCAGAGGATTAATGATTTCCCTCTTTCCGAACTTAATGTTGCTAATTCTCAAGTCATAGAAGGAATACACGGTTATGTTAACGACTTAATATCTTGTTTTTTGAAAATTAACTCTAATATACACTAATAAAGTACTTAAGCCTATTCGTTGAAGGTTAAGACAAATTTAAAGAAAATTTATGTCTAATTTAGATATAATATAATGTTAATAAAATTCTAAATAAATACATTATTCCGCGTCGAAAATAATTTTGATTTGGTTGCTGTTGGTTGGTAATTTGTTCAATGGAAATAAATAAGGGAAATTATACTCTACATACAAAATCTTTGCTTTTTGATTATATGTAAATATAACAATTTGCTTTATTGTATTTTATTATTTTGAAAAATGGCCAATCTGTTGCTAAAGCTTACGAGGAACATTGAAGAGGGCGCCACTGACCCTCACGTTGTTGACAAATAATCACCGATCCATCAACGAGAACGGAAAACGACAATCTAATGTTTCTCTAACTTGCTTGTACTCTTCGCACAGTGTACGACTTATGTTTATTTCCAAGTACTGAAAAACATATATTGAAACATGTTGTCATTCCTCTCATTTTCTTAGAACAAACAGAGATAACAATATGTTGGAAACTCACACACGAATCCTTTTTTTATCCGGATAGCTAAATGTTACGGTTCTGTCTTGTAAAAATAATGAGAATCTTTTGGAGGAACATCGTAAAAGTATATTTATGGCTGAAAGTCGAATGTAGTTAGCTTAATTTAGCTAGATACAGTGGTATTATGTTCCAAAACCGGTAAGTTAAAATGGTATTAACCTTACTATCTAACAAATAATATAAATGCGAATGTTTAGATGGATGGATGTTTGTTTGAAGGTATCTATAAAACGGCTAAACGGATCTCGATGAAATTTGGCATACATATAGAACATAGTCTGGAAGAACACATAGGCTACCTATTATTTTTTTTTAATTACGCGCGGACATGCCTGCGGGCGACAGCTAGTTGATTTATATATTGCTATACGTATCATAAATAAACAATTCGTTTCATTTTATATGTCAAAAAATGTCCTTTTAAAAGCTTTGCGAAACAATTAAAAATGTACATCTTTGTCTAACAATTATAGTTATTAGTCTGAAAATAAGGAAAAAACGAGGACAACAAGAGGGTAAAACAAAACGAGAACAAATAAGATTAAGTGCGGCAAGACGGACCGCGGACCCGTTCATTAGCATTAGTTGTAACGCAATTTGGAATAAAGAAACCTTTTATTGCTTTAAGAAAAGCACAGCTTATTTACAATTTTATCATCTTCATAAACAGAGACGAGATATTTTTGTATTGAAGTCGAATATCCTTAATATGTTTCTGGGAGAAAGATCTGGTTATAAAAGATTTGATTTACTCCAACTAACACAAAGATAATCCTCATTTGCAACTTTTTATATCTCATTTAGGTACAAATTAAACGTTGTATTTACATTTGTAATAGATTAAAATACATTTTATAAAACAAAACTTGTAATTTGATTTGATAGCTTATTATTTCGTCATTTTTCTCTGCACTAATAACTTTGAGTTTACCTATTTACTTAATCGTTTGTGAATGTT
>NW_013532721.1:1386531-1389676 GCF_000836235.2 Papilio xuthus
TACTTTCCGTTTTGATTTCGATTCAGATACGTTTTGACAAAGCAATGCTTATTTGACCTACTTTCCATTCTAAACGTCATCGTTTCGATAGCAGTTTTCGATGTTTAATATCGCACTCTCAACATTAATAAAAATGGTAGTTATGATAGATTTTGTTACCTCCATTGATTTACATTGTAGCGTATAAACTGATTTAGACATAACTTTAAGACATTACAACATTTGTAAAATATAATAATAATAATAATAAAGTTTTATTGTACATTCAACAAATCTGGTTCATTATAACCTTGGCTCCTTTACTAGGTCTCCCTGTATTAAAGGAGCCAATGACTTCCGATAAGTTACATTGCGTATGTACAATTTTTTAAAGTTAAGCAATAATTTAATAATCTAAAGAGAACAAACAATAGTAACTAGAAATTATATTAAAAAAAAACTATTATTTATATATTATGTTTTATTAGTTTAATTAAGTCAAGTATATTAAAGGTCATTAATTCGTAACAGCATCTAAAATAGTATTATCGTTGTCGCTCAGAATCACATAAATCTAAGTTAAAAGTTAATTTTGTCAATCCGGATAATTCCTCAAGGTTTAATCAGACTAAGTTGGATGTAATTAATGTTCGCTAAGGGCACGCAGTCTAGGAAAGCTCCGATTCAACTAGCAATAGTCGAGCAAAGTTTTAAGCAATCTAAGAAGCATGATTAAGAAAATAAATGTCTCATATATTAGTAGTCTAGTGTTTTATATAAAATATTATTTTTATAATTTTAATTCCGTCTCTAACAACTAAACCAGGTCTTTAGTTATACACTATTATGGTAACCTATAATTTAGTAAGGTTAAAATTAATTTATTACTAAGAAAATATAAAGAAAACTTAATTCATTTTGAAATAAATTTTCATAATTATTATATACACAGGCTGATGCTAAATTATAACCGTGTAATTGTTAATTTGAAATTGACGGAATATAACAATTAAGTGAAAACATGATGTAAATACTTTAATGTCGTTAGCCGATTATCAATAAATATAGCATTGTTATTATCAAAGCTGGGGTCTTTATTAAGTACGGTTAGAGAGAGACGGGCGGAGGGTACGCGGGAGTTTTCATCCAGTACGGCGGGGGCGGCCGAAAACGCCTTACGTATCGCGCGCGTCGCGATTTAACCGTACACACATACGTTATTTACCTGAAAAAAAAACTGGCACACGAAAATTTTATTTTTTTAAAGCATATTTAATTATAATTGTATAATTTCGTTTATTTAAAAATAACAGATTTTGGTAACTGTGTGAAAAAAGTTTAACATAAAGCTTACTTCGTTCATATGCGTTGAAAACAATTATTAAAGTTGAAAGTTTTGTGTTACTTTAAGTTATTTAACTTGTTTATTCAACTTATAAGACGATTATTTATGGGAGAAAAATTGTTAAAACGTTTCTTTCGTTATAATTAAAAAGTAAGTAAAAACCAATACCAAGTATTTTAAATATAAAGATAAATCACCAATGTTTATACATTCCTACAGTTAAATAAAATTGTGCGAAAAATATTAATAATAACAGACACAATTGTATTGTTAAATAATTTTAGATGTATTATTAATTAATAATACATCTTAAATGTCCAAATTATACATTTAACACCATGTATAATTTGGACTTTGCATTAGAATTTGTTTACACATTTTCATAGTGCATTAATTTTTTTCTTGAAATCTTCGAATTATTTTTATGTTTGTGGACTATATTTACATGGATTAAAAATAATAGAGTTTTAAAAATTTGAAAGAAAATTTACTTTTATGAAATTGCTATTAATATGTATAATATTATAGCAATAAATATAACGATTGTTGTATTAAAATAAAGGTAAAAATACATGTACTTTTGTAAATGTATCATCAAACAAAAGAAGGCAACACAAAGAGCAATGGAACACATTTCGCCGAGCGCCTCGCACCGCGTCCTATATTCGTAACGAGATGATGCGCTAGCCTGTTTCTTTTAGCACATCCCGAGCAACACCTTTCACTACTTTTACCAATGTTCTACTAAAACGTTCACATCTTTTAACTGAAGAAAAGAAATAGTATCCACCATTTAAACATCGCTATTATTGTTAAACCTTCTCAGGTCGATAAATTTGTCTCGTTTGAAACAGTCCAAGATTTAGATAAAAAAAACATTGGCGAATATTTGTATAGCCAGAGATTTCTAGTTTATCAATATCTACACTTCCTTGGTGTTCGGTTGTTTCGAACGAAAGAATTATTTTATATTTAGAAAAAAAAATAATATGAAACGAGCATCTATTCACTGACAATATTCCTCTTTGTAAGTTTATTATATGAAGCTGTGAACAGCAAATACAATTACTTGAAAAGCGGACATTATCGACTTTTTATTTATTGTTTTTTAATTACAACCCCGGTTCGTGTCAATCGATTGCACCTATACCGATAGAACTACACGCTGTAGTCGTACGTAGTTTATTGCTGTTACAACAGAGAGTGTAGTATATAGTAATACTGCTTGAGTAGCTTAAGAGTTAAACTCCAAACTACATATTATTTTGTATTTATTAGTCTTGTTAATTAAATTCCAAGGTTGTAAGTGTGATATAATATTTTTAATTTAACCTTGTTTACAAGCTACCAGTGTCGTAGTTGCGGTAAGACAATTGTGTATTCACGCCGGAGATGTAGATAGCTTGTAATCCCTTCGGAACAACAGGGGTTAATATAGTATATGTTATTCTCTTCGTTGAAAGAGGTTACCTTTTATTTTAATACGATATTAAATCAAAATACTAGCTATCGCTCAAGTGAAATTAAAAAAGAAAATAAACAATTTATGTGCTATTTCAGACTGTCATTTGTCTATGTTCCAAATTATATTCAAATTCGTTAAGATATTTTAAAGTTAGTGATAACAAATATATATCCATCCATCCAAACATTGGCTAAACATCAGTAAAATGTAAGATGTCAATATTTAAAGTAATTTAAAATAAGACCTAAAATCATGTTAAAACGGATATCTCTGTCTACCCTTCGGAAGGTTGAGCGTAAGAGATAGTCTTTTAATACAAATATAACGAACCATATCTAAACTAGGAACTTGGCAAC
>NW_013532721.1:1396080-1397559 GCF_000836235.2 Papilio xuthus
AAACACTCTCCCAAGCCGGGTGGTCGCCGTGGGAGAAAAAGACCAAAACCCTCTAAAGAGTACCTAATATACTGGTGTGTAAATGAACGTTGATATTAATAGAAGGCATGATAGGCGAGTCTAACCTAGCCTCAATTTTTTTCTAAACTTACTTTGTAATAAGCGACTATATTTAATATCAATAATAGGCATTAAAAATGATGCCTATTATTTATAGCCTGGTCAGTTTAAGAGCCTTAAGTAAAAATTTTATTTCCAAGAAGTTGTTTAGAAAAAGATTAAGGTTAAGGACCTTCCGCAGGGAAAATTATAAGATGATGTTCATTAATATGGTACATACTTTTCTTTCATTTTGTGGTTCTATTTCAAAGTATTTAATTCGGTAAAAATGTTAACGTTTACAAGTTACAATTAAATATTCCGGTTCGCTTAATCTTCATTTAATTAATGCAAAGTTTCATATTAAATTGAAAATATAATGCACAGTTTCTCAAAGCCGGTTCAAAGTAAAACTTTGTAGAACTGTGTTCCAGATAAAACAACGATCCTAAAGTCGATTTAAGTTTAATTTCTTGCTGAACGAGCGGTTGATTTCATTCTGGCCTCTTGAAAATAACTTAATTATTCATACTTAAGCAACCGCTTCACTGTTTTGCATTTATAACTTATGTAAAAATAATACTGTATTACTGTGTCACTGTCACTCTCAAGTCGGACTGAAGTTGTTCAAACAAACAGGATTATATAACAAGTAAGTTATTGGTGCTGTTATAACATCCACTTAAGTACATAACTATAGTTATTGGTTAGCCATGATTTAAACCATAGATAATCTTTTTTTGTTCATAAAATTGTCTCTTTTTCAGTCTTCTGGAACTTTCTACGAAGACTCATCACAGTTGCTACGTCAAACTAGTTATATCAAGTTTGGATTACACATTGGACTCTAGTCCTCGGGATGTTTTGGCTAAAACTTTAACTTGCACCATTCAAGCGTCCCGATTATATGCTACGCAATTTCTGAACGTACTTCTACGAGCTTCTAGAAGCTCCCGCGAACTTGTAAGGAAGAAATCTAAATTAAAGAAGAATTATACCCAAGATCAATGGAAACATATTTATAGAGATGATGGTGATAATAATGGGGTTGATATGGACACTTGGGTATTACAAATGTTGGTTGGACAAGTTAAAGATGAATCTAAGAAGGTTGTCAAATGCGCTTTATCTATATTAGAAGAAGCATATAGTGTACCGGTGAGTCCATTATTTTGTGATTTTTCTCCACTTCTGTGCTACAAGATCCGGCTATTGTAAATATTCACAGTAAAATATATGAAACATTTGCGTAATAGGTTAATTAATCAAATTTAATAAAATGTATGTTGACTTTAGTGCTGAATGTGCTCTTTTCCAGGCTTTCTTGGAGAAACTGATGACAATGAAAGACACTCTCGGTCAGAACTGCAGATTGGATAA
>NW_013532721.1:1399819-1405441 GCF_000836235.2 Papilio xuthus
AGAGTAGCAGCAGCTCACATCGGCCCCGCCTCTCTGAGTCGCAACGGAGAACTTCCACGTCAAGTAAGTCATATCTTTAATTATAGGCGGAAACGATAATTTATCAAATGGAATCCATTTGCATATTGTCATCCCTTTTATTTTCATTAGAAAATCTGAGATAGCAATGTTTTTATGTATGTTTTAGGTTTTTCAACTTGTGAAGTGGCCAGTTCACCACCTACACAAATGGACATGTCAGGATATGCTACACTCAAGACCATAAATAAACATAGAAGGTTAGTTAATTCATTTTGATTTCTTTGATATTCTAATGAGATATTGATTACTTTTAACAATTAAAAAATGTATGGTTAGAAAATTGATGATATATATATTTTAGTATTTTAACCACCCAAATAACCAATATATTGGATGGAATAAATTTATTTTCTTAATGTTTAGGCCGCACTTGTCGGAGAGCGCGGCGTCGGGTTCTACTGAGCTGGACGACCTGACGTGGCTGCTGACGGACACGCAGCGCCGCTCCAAGCCCTTCTCCTCCCTACGTGACAGGGCCAAGTCTACCAGAGAGAGGATGACCAAACTAAGGTACCCTAACTATTTTTAATTTGTTTTAATTGTTGACGTAATCTTTATTGTATACAATAAAAACATGTATATCCAAATATACTTTTATGATAGGCGATGAATATTACACATTTGGATGGGATGATCTGACTATCATATGTATATCACAAGGAAATATGTAACTTTTTTTTTAATATTGAAAAAAATACATTTATAAATTGTCTCTTAATCTTGCAGTCTCCTTGATTACGATTGGAAGCCACTCCCCCTGTCGGAAGGGGGTCGGACTTCTCCTCCTCCAACAGCGCGCGAGCCCCCGCGCCGCCCATCGCATCCTCCCTGCGCTCCGCCGCCGCACGCCGCGCATCCCGCGCACCCTCCGCCCGCGTCTCACGTGCCACACCCACCGCCATACATCGGCATCTGTCTGCCCAAAGATCTCAAGGAACTCTTTCCTAGGTACATTATTTCAAACTATATAATAATAGGTTACAAGGAAATTTCATTTATTTTTCTTACTAATAAACAGCCCAGGATACACAGATTTCTGAAAATTATAGACAGTTTATAAGTAGGGGGCAATTACATCGAATTGGAGGACTTTGTCTCTGTCTCTCTCAACTGAGTTCTTCAAAATTAGATCACAAGGAATTTAACATATTGATTTTTAATACTCAGAGATGAAGATGGCAAAGAAGACAGTGAAACTGAGAAAAGAGTACCATTTGGTCGAACCGGGTTAAATCTGTTCCCAGTGGAGTATACCAGCACAGATAACAAAACGAGTGACACGCCCGAACATCATGCTGTCCATCATAAAGGTATAATATAATTCAAATTATATAAAAATAGTCACTTATTTGCCATGGATGTCACACAATTATTTGCCATGGATGTCATATTATAATAGATAAGATTATTTTTATATTTTTAGATGGCACACCGCATACACTTCCGATTTCAGTATCACGGACTACAGGAGTGAATTTAACAACTGTAACTGGCAACACTAACAATATCAATTTTGAAATACCTGAAGATATAAAAATACCAAAACAAGAAATAAAGAATGTAGTTAAAATTGATACAGGAAAATCGTACGATGATATTAAAGTTGATAAAACATTAAATTTGGAAAAAATACAAGAAACATCAACGGAAAATATTAATGTTACAAAAAGTGATAACATTGAAAAAGTTAGTTCGCCTGATCATGTTGCAAAATTCCTTCCAGAGAACGTTCCTAAGTCTGCGACTTTACCTGATAAAGACTCAAAGGTTACATCTCCGGAAAAGACTGGTAATAAAGTAGTAGTCGAAGGTCCAAGTACCTTAGACCTATCAATATCAGAGAAGGTCAATTTGACCACAGGACCTGGTTCTCGATGGAGGCATTCAACTACTGACTGCTTGGCTTGTGTCAAAACACGACCGCCTTCGTCACATGAGTTGCGTGAAGCTTTCTTTGCAGGTGAGATTTCTTCAATGCAGTAGTTTACACGATCGTTATTGAAACTTGAATATAATTTACGCTTGCAAAAATAAACAGTATTGTCATTTTGCTGTTTCTTCAATGTTTTATTTTATTTTAGCAATGGAAAGTCCAAGTACCAGCGCTCCTCCTGATCTTCGGAGTAGGTCTGTCAGTCCAGCAAGCGATACATTGTGTCCTCAAGCAGAAGTCTTACATCATGTGCATTTTATGTCAAACCCCATACATCTAAGACAGGTCGGTGTTTTATATATTTTGTATGAATAATTTGGGATATTCCAAGTGTAGCATTAGATCATTATTTTTGTTAGATTTTACAAAGTAAAAATTGTATGTAGTTCTTGATTGTTACATTAAAATAAATAGATAAATAGATGAACTATTTAAATGCTTAGTAACCTGTACATAGAAGTTAACATTGGGAAGTTAAACAATAAGGAAAAAATTGTTGTTGATACATAGATATCTTAATAGAGACAAATTGCTTCAAATTGTTGAATCCTAATTACATAATCTTTTAATTTTACAGGCTCGTTCAACATTAATATCACTAAAGCAGCGCTATCCTGAGGTATTCCGGAGTCCATGTGTCTACTCCGACGTCTGCGTATTACTCGCTCGGGACACGTATATGTTGTGCGCGCGTCGATTCCTGCAAGAACTATTCCTGGATGTCAGTTTTGAATGCTTCGCCCATGAGCCCACTAAAGTGCTATCAAGACATGGCGCGATTTTATCTCCGACGCAAGTGAAACCATAGTGCTTTTGAACATAGTGTATTGGAAGTGATTAAGTGTTCAGTGATAGTGCTTACGTACAGTACGAATTTCTTGGCTAAAGGATCTCTGTTTCCTAACCCAGAGGTACAGTAATATCTAGATATCCCAAATGTTAAGGGTAATATATGTAATATAACAAACTTCAAAGTATTAAAGAGTTTAGCAGAAGGGAACGACATTTTTTTCCACTTGAAGATTTCGAATTAACATGGTTCCAATAATAGAGATTCCACTGTATTGCGCTTTTAATTTAAAGGAAGCTCTTAAATTATATATAAATTTTATGTTCCTTTACATAAACCTATGTACATCATACTTGAAAAACAGCAGTTACATTTTTATTATTTGTATGATATCAATACATTTTTTTATCATATTAAAAATAACTTTGTGATGTACATATCAAGAAAATAGGAAAAAGAGTCGAGATAACTTTGCATTATCGGTCTTAATAACAGTGTGTCTGTGTTAACTGTTGTTTTTCAAATAATAGCCTCTTATTTAAGAAAAAATGGTAATGATAAGATATTTATACTGTACTGTCAAAAGCCTTAGTTAGGTTCTATAGTTGCAGAACTATGTTTAGATTTTTATATCATGAGAGCTCACAGCTTTGAAATAATCTCTTCTATACTATTCTTTAATGATAAACAAAATGTTCTTATTTTATTCTAAATTTTTAATCCTATTAATTAAAATAATTGTTTCCTGTGCAATTAATATAAACATTTAAAAAGATATTTTGGAACTATGAGAACTCTTTTATAAAATCTAAAACATAATGTTCGAAACTTGCTAGCCTGCTTTATTATTTAAATAACATAAGGTTGAATATGACTTTTATATAAAAAAATGCTAGGTCAACTAAACAGGTTGTATTGATAGAAAAACTTTAACCAATTTTAATGAATGAAATTTAAAAAAAAATCCAAAAAAAATATAACATGTTTATAGTTATTTAGTTAATTGTTTGGATTGCATTTGTCAAAGACAGAATTTTGTTTTAATAATTTAGTTGTTTTGTCCATCCTACTCCATTTAAATTATTAAAAAACCTAGGATAGATTGGTATAAGAAATTAATTATTTTTGATTTATTGTGTTAATTTGTAGGAGCTAGTAAAGTACTAGTTTAATCACTCTGTCAAATATTTTATTTCTATTTAAATTGTTATTTAGGTGTATAGTTATTACTATTATTTATAAAACACTGTAAAAACTGCCGATTTGAACAAATTTATAATTTTACCGCAGTCTAGATGAACTGAAATTATTTATAACTTGTGTAACAATCTTAAGGCACAGATAATATGTTTCAATTAAATTAATAAGTTTGTTAATTACTTATGTTTATACATAATTGCGCGTCAATTATAGCATGTTTTGTTTAATATTAAGATATGTAATTACGGAATAATTTATAACCAGCTACTCTGCCCATATGACTATTAGATTTGTTCCTAAACATGTCTTTGTAATTGTCAAGTTTTTTGCAATACTTACTAAAGTAAATAGTATAAACTTTAATCAACCGCGATGTATTTAAATTGTAATTTGTATAGGCTGCTAATATGTTTGTTTCTTTAACTTTGGGTTCCGACTGCAATGACACTTGTATAATGTATACAGTTGAAGGAGATATTCTTGCTAATAGAGGTTTCTCTTTAACCCGAATTTATTGGGTAAGGAAATTGTTCCTCAGGACATTACAATGACTTGTCTATAAAGTTTTTTCACTTATCGATGATCAACTATCACATCTTTCATTCTATTTGGAAACAACAGAGACAACAATATGATATTCAAGTGTCACAGAAGTCGATATATTTGTGATATAATATGTATACAATGTAACTAAAGAAATATAAGTATGTATGTATGTTTACTGTATTCATAGTTTTATGTTAAGAATTTTTCCTATTAGGTTTTTTAATAAGTCCCATGAATGTAGTAGCAGCATTTACATTTTCATATATTTATAAACTTACATATTGTATCGTAAGTAATCACTGTAATATTGATATTAGGTTTAGGTATTTTCCATATTAAAGTAACATTTCTAAAATATAGTTATGTTAAAAGAATTTGAATCCCTGCTACTGCGTATAGCAAAATGGTACATTAAGCTGTTCACCCTTTAAGCTAGATTGTTCAAATGATGACGTCACCCACGCCTGTTTGAACCATATAGTGTTCATAAGAAAAAGTGAAAAAGACTATGACTCTTATGGTTGGTTTCTAAGATCACAAGTCCTTTATAAAATGTTGTTATATCTGTATATATCAAAAATTTGGTCAAAGATGATGAGGCAGATAACGATATGTTTTATATAGTGATTTTGGTCTCGAAAACCAACAATTAGAAGCTCAAGTTTTAGGTGAATTGTTCTATCTATAGTTCAGTTAATTTTTCAGTATAGTATGTTATTCTTTTCTGATTTAATGACAATAGTCTAGGTACATAGAATTAACAATAAAGACTTTCTAGTGATATTTCCCCCACCTGTGGTTACAATAAAAGAAGTCTCCCATTATATAGAAATTTATAAATACGCCGTTGTGTTCAATTCATATAGCATCTTGCATTTAATACTTATAACTCTTGGTCCTCGTTGAAATTAATACGAATACATTTTATATAAATGATAATATTACGATTAAGTATTAGTTATAACTAATCCAGTTGTCCCTTATATGGTTAGTTTCAATATTTATAAGCTTAGTTACCCCTTTTTGCGATGTCAATAATTTGTATGTAAGCTATGGCTATCTATGATGGTTT
>NW_013532721.1:1407410-1412857 GCF_000836235.2 Papilio xuthus
CATTAAAACTTGAAGAATTTTGTAGTAATATAACTACGATGGAAGAGCGGTCCAGTACTACTAACACGTCTGGCATTGAAAATTGGTCAAAAGAAGAGAAATATAATCTTTTCCAAGCATTGAAAGTTTGTGACTTTCAGGATTATGAAAAACTAAGTACATTCATTACCACTAAATCTGTAGATGATATTCGGGGCGCTATAAATCATTACAAGAACAAGATATCTGAACATCCAGCACTGTGTAAAAGAGTGAAAAAAAGTATAAAGAAATCTGGAGGCAGCCTCATACCACTGGCAGATTGGGCTAAATTTCTCACAGAATCTATAAATTTGAAGGATCTTCGGACGGAGACAGCAACAGCTCTTCGATTGATAGCAGATTTTGAAGAATTTCCTGTACCCATTTGCACAAATAATGTTGATTTCAGCAAGATATATCACACATTGGCAAATGCATTAGAAGGCAAAACACTGACTAAAGATAAAATGATAATTTCTATTGTGGAGAAATGTCTAATTGATTCGGCTTTGACAAGTAAAGCTTTTATTAGGTCATCAAGTTATAAAAATGTTCTTAAGTCACTTAACATATCTGATAAAGAATTAAATTCATTTCCTCATTATACAGATAATCAAGAGCTGACTAACATAAGACATTTAGCTTCACTAAGGTCATACAACCCGCTTAACTTATCTGAGGATGTTTTAAAACCATCATGATATACATAGACAGTTAAATTTTGCAAGGAACTTAAAAAAAATTAAATAATAATTTATGTGTTAATGTTCTTGCATTTACAAGTTGATATGAAAAAGATTACTGATATTAGTTAATTAATAAATAATATAAATTAAGTTTATAATTGGGCTAAATACTTACAGAACTATTACATCAAGTACAACACAATAAAGATTTTAGCTATAGATTAGCTTTATTTATAAGATTATTAATGTCTTTCTAGTTTAAATTTGTTAAACAACGTGAATAGGTATTTTAGGATGAATTAAGCCATTCTATAAATTTATTGAACAGTCTCAGTGCTACTTTTACAACTCTATCCCAAAATCCAGGTTCTTGGTCATCTGGTGTAGCATCATCACTATCAAAATCTTCCAGTTGGCGTTTTATTCTGGTTTCTTGTAATGTATCATCTGAAAGTAAATAGGATCTGTATAAGTTTAGTTCCACTAACTTACGTGGAAAGTTCACTTTTATACAAAAAGCATGGAATATTGAATGTTAAAAGTAAAAAAATTAAAGTCAATGAATATGTACATTATGTACATTTCATGATAGTTTATTATTATTTATTTTATCCTAATTTTTTGTCTTCAAACCAAGAGCAATTCATTAAACAAATCTCAAAATTGTAATGGAACAAATAGGTATTGTTACCTTCCTAAAAATACTATTGGAACTATTTTATTTTCTCTTATTAAACTAAAATCCTAACATTTCAAAGAATGATCAAATTATTTTAATTGTAATAGAGACATAAACAAATAAAGAAAAAAAACATTATTTAAAGTATATTTACCCTTCAAATTTTTGAATTCAGCTGCTGTTACCTGTAAAATAAAATTTAAAGTTAACTGTAAAAATAAAAGCTAATTTAAACTAATAATTGTTTTTAGTTACCTGATATTCTACAAAGCAAACAACGAAAAAAATAACTAGTAAAGATACAGCCTGCAAACGTGTCATTGTTGTTGTTTGTATCTCCATACAAACCTTATGTAACTAGGAACTTGGTATTTATAGGAAGGCGTGGTATATTCATGGTTCGAGTATAGTGCGCACTATGGTGCATAATCACGTGTATTCAATGGTTTTGCCTATTGTCCGCATCCTTCATAGCATTGCTAAAAGTACATTGTATGCAAGTCATCCATCCGTTCCAATGTCGGAAATAAAGACGCATGGTTAGTTCCCATCCTTTGTTACAAACGTTCGACAACGAAAAACTTTGCAATTATACCGCAGAACGCGACTAAAATGGCATAGAATCATGTTTTGATATGCCTGAAGGCAGTACATAGCTATATTTTTGACAGCGTAGGTCATCAGTTCGAATCCCAGTAGATATAGAAAAAAACAGTGACATTTTTCTGTCATTTCGTTTCATTCTCATTTTATTTAGTGGCATCGGCGAAATTTATACTACATTTTTTACTAATAATCATGGCTGTGGTGTTTTGGTTTAAGATCACAATTCATTAAAATGTCTGGAAGTCTACTATTCTCTTTACCTCCATAAAGGCTCTCTATATTTGTAATGAGATCTTGCATACATTGAAGTAGGGTGGTGCTCATACAACATGTTAACATTTATTCATTTGCCACTAAAATGGATGAACACATAAATCACATGTGTTTTAACAAGGCTGACCTTTGTTCCGCTTGAAAAATTGCTAACAATTTGTATCAATGGAACATCTATATTTAATCTAGTTGCATTCAATTGGTAATAAAGAATCTAACAATGCACATACTGATGTGTGTTTACTTTTTATATGAAAATAAATAAAATTTGACAGTTATAAATAAAACGAATACTCAAACTTACATCTTTAAACATAGCATGTAATATAAAAGAAAAGACATTATAATTTTCTTAATAAGTTTAATTAACATAGTAAAGTAACTGATATTAATGGATGATTACACACAATCACTTCTTTGAACCTCCAAAACCTGAGAAACCCATTATTTGTGCAAGTTCTGACTGAGCTGGGCTGTCATCGGGATCCTCTGTCTCCTCTATTTTGCGTTTCTTATCACGGCGTCTCTCACGGCGGAGTTCCTTTAACCTTGCCTCTTCTTCTGCAGCTTCCCTCAATCTTGTATCCAGTTCATAATCTTGCTTTTTCTCTTCTAATTTACGTTTGTTAAATGAGAATCTTGCTTTTACCTGTAATATAGAATAATTAATAAATTCAATCAAATTTTCTCAATGTCATAACATCTATTTCTATCTATAGATAACTAATTTAGAAACTTTATTATTAATATTAACAAGTAATTATTGATTTCTTAGACCAAAATGCCTGTATAAAATATGACTATGTTTTATACAGGGATTTTGGTTGCAGAAACCAACTATAATACACTTACTTGGTCTAATGTACTTCTCTCTATCTTCATGGACATGCCAAGGTTACGTTGATGTTTTTTGCCATTGATGTGGTCCAAAAAGTTGATGGAATCTTTGACAACACAGTCACAAACATTACAGTAGTACCCACCAGACTGAGAGGTTGGAGTGTTCTTTGTTATGACGACGCTTTTGCCTAGTTTGGAATCTAAATCAACTTTATAATCGCGTTGCTTCAAGAGTTCTCTTTTTACTGGCGGTGCTGAAAAGGATTTGAATTTTAATATTGTAAATGTATGAAGTTTAATTAAACTTTCTCATTAAATTTTCCAAACCTTTCTTTTTGGTGCGTTCTTCCTCTTCTTCTAGTTCTGCTTTCAATCGTTCTGTTGCGATTCTTTCAAATTCATCTTTGTCCCATTTTCGACGGTGGTCATCTGGTCTCATACTCATTTTTGCAGATTTATAATCTATATGAATACGAAAACAAAACTTATATTAATTATTGTTGGTATTTGAATCTGATACCTTAACTTAAATCATGAAATTAACTTAATGTGCAATGAAATAATGCAAATGCAACAAATACCAATTATTTTACCATCCGTCATCTGTCAAAACAGACTATCTATGACATAGAATTTTCTTTTTAAATTTTATTACCTGGAACACAGACTTTTAGGTCATTTCTTATTTAGTGACATAGATAAGATGACCAAATGTCAAAGAGTAGCGATTTTATAACTCACAGATAATTGAGACTGGGTAGTACCGGGTAATAACGGTAAAATGATTTCAAACTTTGCGAATGTTTGTAACGTGATTAGTTTAATTAACATGATAGATGCATGATGAATACAACAATAAAAAAATTGTTTATAATTGATTTCTCTCGTTTTCGTCTCTAAGGATCTAGATGTCGCTGCTTGCTGCATAAGTGTGTTTTAGACTAAAAAATCAATAGACTTGAATCGGACTAAAACTTTAAACTAAAACTTTAAGTATAAGTAAAACTAACTATACTTTTTATTGATTTTAAAGTTTTAGTCCGATTCAAGTCTATTGAAGAAACGACTTTCGAAATCGCCTGTTCATCTGAAATGATCAATAATCATTATTAGATAATGTTTTAAAGTGATGCGGAAATGTTAAAATTATGAAAGAAATTTTCAATATTTCTTTTAAACAAAAAGTTGTAAAATCACTGGGGAGCATCAAATAAAACAAAATACAATTTCAATTCATTGCAGTCGGTAGAAACTGCGGCGTGCAGTTGGTGCGGTACGGAGCAGTACACATTATGTTATGTTCGCGCTGGGAATAAACGGAAGATGTAATGAGAAAAAAGAACTTCCTTAATAGCTTTCAGAATAAAAATGGTATCCAGTGTTTCGATTAATTCAAGAAAAACTTTGAAATGAAAATCTAGACAGAAATTCTTCATTCAATATATTTCCTATAATTGTTGTTTTTGTTTTACTTTATTACCAAAAATTCTTTTTTTTATATTGTGGCTAACGAGCAAGCGACAACCTGAGTTCACTGCAATAGCGAAGGGACCGCTGCTTATAGGCATCCGCAATTGCAGTTGCGTTGCTTACCTTTAATCGACAAGGGAGGGGGGCACAGGAGAAAATATTTCTTCACATCCATCTCCTCCTCTGTGAAATGCACTTCTCCTTACCACTCTTTTTTACATAGGAAAAGAAGAATAAAATTAAGTCTCCGACATGCACACTCGTCAGACGAAACGCGAAATTACCTTTACCTCATGCCTCTTTTCTGTGAGGTCTACCATCATTATGATAATTAAATATGATTGCTGATTTTTATTTTAAATTCAGATAAGAAAAAAGACAAAGAGAGAGCGTGATAGAATATGGCTGAATACCGTGAGGCCCATAACATATGGCACGGTCGTAATAAAACAGCGTCGTAATATTACTTCATTTCTTTCTTTTGTCACAGAGAAGCCACTTATTAATATTACGTGGGAAAGTCTCCTTCAGGTTATAAAATTACATAAAATATATTACGCCTAGAGATGGAAGTAATATTTATCTAGAAAGTTTGGTAGTTCACGGCCCAAAAGAGTTTGAAACCAAAGTTGGCCTTTTTATGGAAACACGCAAAACATTCATATCATTTGGTTGCACTTTCAATGGAAAGGTTCCTTTCAACGTACGAATCATTTTGTTATGTTTGATGAGAAAAAAATCGCCTTAAGTCTTTTTTATGTATTGTAAAACTACATGTGTTAAGTCGTAGGCAAATGTGACTTAATTTACTTTTGTTATTTGTTCAGCTTCGTTTAATACCTTATTTCCGAAGCTGGCAACCGCATACTTCG
>NW_013532721.1:1413121-1413915 GCF_000836235.2 Papilio xuthus
ATTTTACAACATTATTTACTAGAAGCTTTCATCAGTCGGCGAACACTACGTTAAAATTTTATCATAAATAAAAATGGTTAGGTTAACATTTTATTATAAAAAGTTTGTATTCGGGCCAAGCCTCTATGGAATTTATGAGATAAATACGTGTATTATTATCGTATTATTAGGGTCGTGTTTGTTGAAATGGCGACAGCCGCGACGCAAACGTGGTAGTTCACGTAATGCCATCTCATTTCCAGGCTTTCATTCTCATCCCGAACCTCGTTAACTACGACTAGTCTGTAACGTTATAGTATGTAATATTTCTTAATCTTACTTCTTACTAATTTAAAAAATACGAATGTTTAGAAAGATGGATGGATGGATGTTTGTGAGAACGTATCTCCGAACAGCTTAATGGATCTCACTGAAATTTGCCATAGATGAAGTACGTAGTCTTGAAGAACATATACGCTACCATTTTTTTTAAATTCCGTCCGAACGGAGTCACCAGCGACGGTTCTTTACAAGGGAAAAATCTTAGCAGTATTACTTGAAAATTGATACAACCATTTTTTAAAACAAATAATTAACTGTCTATCAGACTTTTTAAAATCTTAACCTTAAAGGTCTAATGTTTGTCAAAAGGGTTAAGTTCGTAACTAGAAATGTTTTATTACTATAAATTATTTAACAATAAGTTCTTTCGAAGTTCATCTAGAAGCGGGTCTCATATGTAAGTAAAAGCATTATGAAGGTGTAAGTCTTAGCTACCAACTTTCACATGAACAAATTCGGTGAGATATTTTTAT
>NW_013532721.1:1415274-1415634 GCF_000836235.2 Papilio xuthus
CATTCTTTTCATTACTGTTCTTTACTTTTCTATTTTTTATGATAAAATCCGTATTATTACTAAATTGAAATTGCAATCTTAGTTCTACCTACCCCGTATTTCAGACTTGAATTGTATTTGATTTTATTTCAAATGCCGTGAATGAAAAATGAAGAAACTATAGAAAAAATGTACATAAATTCATTTTCTGTATCAAATAAAGACAGTACTTTATTAAATTTACTTCGATTTAATTATTTTTATTTCTTGGCTCATATAAAGGTACAGTATTGCCAGCTAACGCAACATAATGGATGGACTGAAATTAAATATTTATGTGTAGTCCGCTCAAGTTAACTCTGAGTGATTGATAAGGTGAAA
>NW_013532721.1:1415726-1433402 GCF_000836235.2 Papilio xuthus
AGGTTGTAGACTTTGCTTTGCTTCACGTTTTTAATTCTAACATCGTGGTATGTCGAATTTTTGAAACGAAGAGACCTGCTGTTCAAATGTCCCTAAGCTTTGTGTTTTAATCGCACATAGTTAAGGAAATACTAATAGGAAAAATCTATTATAAAAAAAATATTTTTACAATTACCTATTATTATAGAGAAATTAGATAAGTAAGTTTGAGGTTTTGCAACTTTAAAATAACAATCGCAACATCTGCATGAATCAGTAATTTAAATATGGCAACTCAGACTAGCGTAATTTTTTAAATAAAACTTTTTTTTTATAAAACAATGGCAACTTTTAGTTTGCTCCAAACATAATGCTAATGCTCTATAGTGCTCAGAGCACCACCGTAACCGGATAATGAGGTTACATTAGTCAAAAGAGAGCTTTTCCGTGCGGCAGTTGAAAAATGTTACACCTAATTAATGAACGCAAGCTTTAACTAATCCCGTCTCTGTAAATCTCCTCAATTTATCTTCTTTTAATAGGTAAATCTTGTATGTCACTTACGGTGTTAAGATAGCGATTGCAAAAATATATTTACCATCATTTTTATCGTACTTTTTTATTTTTTTATTCGATAGAGGATTACGAGGAAGGAAGTGTTAACACTACTCTACAAGTACGTTTCGTTTTCTTCTAACCGTAGCGAAATACCTTACAAAAATATATTTGATCTCTATCTTTTTAAACAGGGTTGGTCATATTATTTTATTTTTTTCTCGAAATTTTAATTTCAAAATGTCAATAATTAATATTTCAAGCCGGCTTCTGAATTTATTAATCACTTTGTTTTATCATCGAAAATTTATATGTATTTGCTCGTAAATTTCCACTTCATATTTTATAGTATTCAGATTGGCAGGGTTGTATTAGCAGGGGCTTATATTGTTGGGATCGGGATACGCTCGTAAAATAACAGAACCTCAAGTTAAATTAAATTTAATAATTCACTTTACATCTATGAAGATAAAGGTTAAATTTATCTTAAGTTTGACATACTTTTAATGTATTTTGTATTATGTAATATAACTACAATTATTCGAAATTATATTATTCTTTTCTTACATAACATAAAATCCATTTTTAAATGTATTCTTTTTTGTATCAGTTCTAATAAATAAGAAAACATTTCATAACTTTTTAAACTTTGTGACACTAGGTTTTACGTAATCATTCTATATGCTTGTTTATACAACCTATATCCTGCCGCTGTCAATCAAAACAAAGAGATTGTCAAATAAAAACAAAAGAACGATCTATAAAGCGAATTGTTATTGAACTATGGATATAAAAGCTTATATCGTCACACAAGTGATATCATCAAGAGTCAGTGACAAAGACTTCAAGCGACAAAGAGTTGTCAAAGACGTCGACTACTTGATTAAGGCTTTTCCAAGGATAGCTACAGTGATCTGAATTAAGTACCTTCATCTATTAAACGCCTGTCATCCTTGGCTATCCATTTACAATAACGTTCAAGTTAAAATATTGTGCAATGTAGCATAAATAATTATCAGGCGATTTAGTTGTAAAGGAAATATTTAAAATCTAAAGTAGTTATAGTAGTGCGTTAAAAAACAAAAATATCTGCTCCTGTTTAGTTTGTAACATTGCTGTTGTAAATTACAAACCTTCCGTGTTACAAATGGTACGTGTCATCGTTAAAGTGTTATACTTCTGACAGTTACAACGTGATTAAGGGTGAGTGGTTAAAGGTTTAAAGGCACTTTCCTCTTTGCCTTGTTGTTATAATTGCGTAGGGATTAGTGAAAGTAAAACAAGAAGTGCTTTCGTGTATCATAGAATGGATTTTGTTTTTATTTCATGAATACGTATTATGGTTTTGTATCGCAGTTTATATTTTTGTATAAATATATATTGAACAAGAAGTAGTAACAATTATACACTTAATTATTTCTCTGTTATTTTTTGTGAAACTAACGCAGTTTACATTTGACAATTTTTAACAATTTTTTGCAGAGTTTTTTTTATTAGGAAAAACTGTTTACACAATAGTGTTATGAAAATATTAGTGCACTTCATAACGTAATTTAATGTACATATTTTTTAATATACAGTTTGCTTGTCAGCGGCATCTATGGCAACGGTTTCTATTTTTAGGGTTCCGTACCTCATAGGAAAAAAAGGAGCCCTAATAGGATCACTTTGTTGTTCGTCCGTCTGTCTGTCAAGACCCTTTTTTTGACTACGGAACTCTTTTAAGAAACGGTGTACTTGATTGAACTCTAGAAACTAGGTTTAATCATTGTAAAGCTTAGAATAATAATTAAACCACGATTTATTTGAAACTTTCTGCACATTCACATTATTAAAATTTGACGTATTTTACATCTGGAATCTTATTTTTTGTAAAGGGGAAAAGCCTCAAGGTTCTAGCAAACTTTAAATAAAGCTGATCAATTTGATCCAACAACAGAAGCAAGAACTTGGTTAAACCATTTTAGAGGATAACATGAAATTATTAATATAAATGCATAACATTTCATCCCTCAAGTGTCCGGATCATAAGCTTGTTAAGTATCCTCAAAGGGAATATGCAAATCACTTCATTAGACAGTAGTGTTGTTGTAAACATATCTTGTTAATGTTCCCCCGGCGATTGTTCTTAGCGGCAAGTGTTGTCTAACTTAAATCCTTCAGCTAACTTAACAAAACAAAATGCTAACATATCTCTAGAAGGCTCTCTCATAACAATCAGGACCGGTTTTAGCATTTTTTGGGCTTTGGGCAAGATTTTTGCGCCCCTTTATTATGCTGTCCCGGGGAAATCTGTCAAAGGTCTATCTATATTTAGGGGCATATTATCTTCAGTATGATAAAAATTATTTATTATTTCTTTGAATAACACAAAATTGATAAATAAAATAATTAATTAACGTCAAGATTTAATAAACAAGGCTATCCATGTAAATGTCATAATGCCGTTAGAAAATATTAAGGCGACAGATGTTTGTTGGAGGATTTGATCCATTTCATACAATATTATATTAATTACTTAATTATATTTATTAATATAGCGTTATAGTACAGAAAGCTCTGAACCCGATTATCAAATTACTTATACAGGGTGTCCCAAAAGGTTACGTACGTTTTTCAGTTTTTAAAAAATGCCATTTATTTTTTTTAATACCCATTTTTTTAAAATTTTTATTTAATTTTTCTGGTGACCCTTGTGATCACCCCTATCAACCCCCTTCCTATGTACGTAACCTTTTGGGACACCCTGTATAACTGAATTATAGAAAGAAGAAAAGTTTGGTTTTGGAATTACCAGGTTTCCATTTCCATTCCATTAGGTACATAGACCATTAGTTCAATGGTTTAATGTTTAACATTCAAATTAGTTTATTCTTCCCTATACGTGTAAAAAGTATTTTATTTCACTTAAACATTAATGAATAATATAGTACTTTTAGTATTTTGTATTTCAACAAGCCGAAGGAATACAATTAGAGTTTTATTAAGCTATGTTCTCAATATTTTCAAAGGATTTTGTTTCGTGTAATCGTTTTCAATAAATTATCCGGTGATAGGAGTGGAGGGTTGTTGATATCGGCACAAAATGCTCGCTGTCACCTCGGACTGATTTATCTTGAGCTCATTTTGTTCTTTCCTTTCTTTCAGATAATTGAACTCACATTTTTAGCTGGTCCTATAAAATAAATTATAGATGTCCAAATGTGAAAAAGCTTTCCTTATAGAAAAAGAAAATTGTGTAAAAGATAAATATTATAATTAAAAATTAATATCTGAACCAAGTTAAAAGAGAAAATGTATGAACATTGAATGCAGCTATGCAGAGAAGCTAGTTTGAAGGATAAAAAATTTCCTGTAATCTGTTCTTTTCTAAAACAATAGATTTATTGATTATATTTAAAATATATTCAATGTATTTGTTTGTTGCTAAAGGTCAAGTACGTAAACCGTAACATTATTTTTTTTTAAACTAAAAATAAACTGCAGCTCCTTTAATTAAACGTAAAGCATCGTTTTTCAAATGTTAACCCGTAACCCGGGTTCGTAAACGTAAAGATGTCATCCCTCCTAATGGAACACCATTAATCTTTTAAAAGCATTACTAAAAAGGAATCCACAACACTTATAGAAAGAAAGAAACAAAACAGATTTAGGACTTTGTTTTAGTTAATGTATTTGAGTTAATTAAAACTTTTATTACAAAACTATTGTATTTTTAGTCGATTAAAAACTTGCTTGTATACTTTAGCGGTCTCTTAGTGAGGATTTTTTATATTAAATCTGTACTAAAGGCCAATTTTAGTTACAATTAATACTTCGAGAGGGGAGTCTTAAACAGATTTCTTAAAAATGACTCGAATATTTCGAAAATGATACATTGACGTCAATAATATATTACATTAGATAGAACTATCGTATTATAACTAAATGTTCAAAGCCATCAATTTAATGCATGTCGCAGATCGTACGAGCTATCAGATAGATACTTTATTACTGGCTATAAATATAGTTAGCAAGTTTATGGCCGGACCAGCTGGAAACGAAGCGATCTCTTCACTAAGTACGTATCTTCGTCACGAAGAAAATTTAATTCTCAAGCTTAATAAGATAAATTGAAAGAAGTAAAGTGTGATTAATACTATCAATTCTAAACGTATGACAATGATTCAAATCGTTTAACTAACAAAGATTTAACTACGGAGGGACAAGTATGTACTACTCTCCCATACATCTCTATCAGCCGTCATATCTGAATTGACCCCCTTCTTACGCATATCCTCTTTCACACAATTCATCCAATCTGAAGGTATCATATAATTTAAGTAATTACACGCAACTTTTTCAGTTCTTCATGACGTAGGTCGCAAAACAATTTAACATACTAAAGTCGTATTTTCACCAAAAAAGGTGATAAATACTGGTCTAAGTAAACTAAAATACTGAATTACTTGAGCATACAAGTTACTTATAAACTAACCAATCTTTTCTCTTACAAACTCCATGAAGATTGCTGCTACAAGAAACTTTTTTAACATCTTATTCTTTATACACCGAACATGTGGCAACAGGGACACGAATACTATTATGCAAACTTGACTTTTACGACGTTGTATTAGTTTGCCGTTGGTTGTATAAAGTCTCTGAAGATAATTAAATTTTGCCTTTAAATATAAGTTTTAATATTAAAATAGATCCGACTTTAAATGGATCAAGGATAAATATGATTACATTACTAATACGATATTTCATGATGTAGCAAAATAATTGTTTTATAATAAAAAATCTTTGTAAAGACAATAAATGGTTATAGGTAGCAAGATAGAAGTTCGTACAAAATAAGGCGTTAAAGTATACAGTTTTAACATAAACTTATCATAAAAGAAGTGAGTCCATTTCTATTCGAAATATATTCCAAGCTTATGATTGCTTTGTTCAGCAACTTGCTGATAAAAAGATTTTTAATAAAAGTTCGCCACGACACTACGACGGCGAGTCCTTTTTCATTTAGAATTTTAGTAAACTATTTTAAAAATTACGATATAAATTATTGATGTTGAACTATGAGTAAGATAAGCCGTAATTAATTATTTATTTTTCATAGAAATTAAAAGTACCAGAAAAAATTAATTCAATTTTTTAAACGGTTTTTACAAAAGCAAATTGTGTATATTTGTTAGGCTATATCTTCGTTTTTAATCTCTTCATTATGTGTTCCAAAGTACTACTTACATTTTTACGTGATTATTAGTATAAAAGCTACTTAATTGTAAGTATAACTTCTAAATTATTCAGAATACATTTTGGTCTAAAATGCCATCGTAAAATCAAAGTAAACGAAACACGAAAAGATAAATATACTGGCTTTGAAGAGCGGTCCCAATTTCCTTTACGATTACCCAAAGGTTATTGCGTGGGTACTTTGTCTTGAAGGATTTTGGCTAGGCCATGAAATTTGCAAATAGTTGAACAAGTTTGATTACAATTTACATGGAAAATCTAAATCATATTATAATTTTATTACTTTACTGAGTTTTAAACGTAGCTCGATTTGAATGTAGACATAGTAGCATTGAAATGAGTTCATAGTCTAAAATACGAAAGGTTTTAAGGAAAAATTCGACAAGAGTAACCTAATATCAGCCAAAAATAAAATAAATAACTTTTCTTAGCTATTGAATTATTTCTTTAGACCTTCTTATAACAATATTAAGTAACAAATTCTTATAAATAGATATATTTCACTCTGAATACAAAACAAAAAATAAGAACATTTGTTAAAAAGTTACGAAGCAACATCTTATATAACTTGTTAATACTTCTTTTATATTTATTATAGAACGAAAATACTTTGGAACTCAAAAGGAATTGTCCTTCACTAACTTCTGAGTTTGTCGCAAGAAAAAGATGAATAAAATAGTGACATAAAATTATGGCAGCATTTCAATTATTGTTTTGTACAAAAAACATTATAAGTTACGACGGACTAAGAAACGTCATTATCTGACCGGAAAATTAAAGAATATTATTTCACATCAACAGAGCTTATAACCTGGGGTTTCTGAGACCAAAATCTCCGTTATAAAACATATTGTTTTCTCTCGTTTGTCAGTGATAAAGACAGGGATGATATGTTTTATACAGAGATAATGATCTCAGAAACGCACGGTAAATCTTTTAAAATGTTAATAAACCAATTGAAAAGTCTAAATTCGACAATTGATACAAGTCCCCACGTTTGCCACCTAAACGTGGACTTCCAAATATAAGAAGCCATAATTTCCTTAGTCGATAACATTCGTGTATTTTGCAGTAGCAAAATATCTCACGTGCCCGAAATATGTCAGGTTTTATGAATAAGCGATACAAGTTTATATCGGAAACAGGGATTTCCTTTATTTTATATCAGCTGCAAAGGTTCAAAATCAAATTACGATTTAAAACAAAAGAAGTTTTGTATATAGAGCTCGAATATATATAAAAATGGAAATACATTTTTCTACACTTCAACGAGTACATCTGATATTTTGTGATTTTATTTTCTAATTTATTTATTCAATGCAGAGTTTAAAAAATACAATAGTAAACATTATTTAGGCATTAAAAATATAAAAAGTTTGAACGAGTATCGATTTTAAAGTTGGTACAAAGCAACGTATATACTAAACTCCTTCTAGTTCGGATACAACTTTAAAGTAAACCTTTGAAAGCTTCGTTAATATTTCAGTACACTGGATGTATCAGCTGTGCCTTTAATGCCTTATACGTGTGTAATAAACACAACAAAAGTTAAGAACCACATACACTAGTTTTCTTATACACATAATGTTGATACAATTGGTTTGAAAACAAAGTGAAATGTTTTTTATCTAATATTTGCCATTTTTGTATAAAAAAATTGTGACAACCATGATGTATTTAAATTATTATTAGTTAGTTACAACTAGCGGTCGCCTATGACTTCGTTGCACAGAATTTTTAAAGAAAAACTAGAAAGTGGTCTATATTAATTCCGCGTGCATCTTCCTTAATCATATTTACGGATTTTTTTTTTTGAATAATACATAAAGACGCTCTAATTTTATTTATAATAAAGCATTTGATGTAAATCTGAAATATTATCCAAAGCGAGCAAAACGTTTTTATTATTTTTTCGCTCATCATACACCACAGTGAAAGATATCCAAACGGACGGAATAAATTGACCATTTTTCGCTGAATGCAAATTTAATAATGCAAAAATGTTACCCCTTTTTACTCTCTTCAGAAATCACATTGTATAAAATTTAGAATCACATATGGACGTGAAAATTATATTCCTCTTTTTTGCATATGGTGTAAAATTTGCAGACATTTATCTTTTAACTTTTAAATTGTATCTTATTCTATTAGCCTGTTTTATACGCTTACTGTAATGAGATTAACGTGATAACCACAACTTTTAATGAGTTTTCTAAGCTAACTTTACAAGCAGTATGCAGATGTGTGTGTTTAGCACACTTAACTTCTACCACAATTTGCTTTTTGTTATTTTACCTATAACTATTTCAATAAACTTAAAAAATAAATCATTCTATTTATTATAATAACTCATCGCTATTTAGAAAACCTTACGCCATTTTGTTTTTAACAGAATGGAGCAAACGAGCAGCGGAAACACAGAGGTGTTCAACGACGCCCATGGACATCAGCAATACCAGAGGAACCGCAGATGCGTTGCCGGCCTTTTAGATGGTGAGAAGCTCTCTTCTTCAAGGACCCTAAGTCGTAGCGGTTATTACTGTTACCTTATCATGGTTCCAGGGCAACTGTTAACAAACCCTCAAATGTTTTAATGAAGTGATTTCCTTACGTCTCTCCGGGGGCCACTTAACTAAAATTACGCGACGGAAACATACACCTAGAGAGTAACTCAAGTTTATTTATGTCAAATTACAAACGCAACAAAGCCTTGGACGGGAAGTTACGTTGTAATTACTTTACGAATGATCTAATTTATTTTTTATGACGCGCGTTTATAGCTTATATTATATTATAAAGACGCAAAAGCTATGTAATTTAAATGCATTTAGGAATAACAATTTTATACATCGATGAACTGTCATCGGATTTATGTTAAAGAAACTAAGAAACCAATTTTCTAGTCTGCTTCTAGTATTCGCTACATTGAATACGACATGCGTTCTGCATAAACAAGCATTATGTACGACTTTTCTCGTATGCAGCGGCTGTTTTCTATCTGGTAACTCACATTATTATACCTTTATATATTTTGTCATAGAAGTAGCTCCAGAGTCATACGATGTGTATGTTACTGTTCTAATATATTTGTAAGAAAAAATGCCATTAAATTAATTTAAGTACACGTTATTTAAATATCTATCTCCTTAACTTTTCTCTTTCTTTCTTTGTATCTACCTTAATTATCTTATTGCAAGAATTTCTTCAGCACATAATTATATTTTAAAATAAGCTAGGTAACACTATTCATATCGCAAAGGCACTCAAAAATAATCTTCATTCAAGTGGCCAGCTATTCACACGCCAAAAGCTTGCGCGCCTTCGTTTGTTTCAAGAGTTTTTCCCCCAGCCTCGTAATATCCGATTAATAGAGACTAAAGACACGAGTGTTAGTAACGACCTCTTGATTACACTAGCTTATTTGTTGACGCAAAAAAATAACCGAATAAATACTTTTTAATACCAAATCATCAAAAAAATAACTTTTTGATATGCTTATGTTTGCTCGTATCTATAATCATACATATTTAAATTAGAACTGGCAGTAGAGGTTTGTAAAAATATGAAAATATCGCAGAAAACTGAAAGAATTGTGTTAAATTTATTAGATATTATTACGGAGTTGGAGCAATCATTCAGGTGGTAAATATAAAGTCAGAAAGAAAAAGCTCTAGAGAGCCACATTAGGCAGGTTGCGGCGGCAGCGTGTGACATATTGTAGGGCCGTAATAATACTCACTTGAAATATTACTTCATTTCTTTCTTTTGCTAACGAAATGACACTAATTTATAAAAACAATTTTTATAGAGTTGACGTTGGAATGTTGCGTAAGCTAAGAAAGGTATGACTTGCCCCGGCATTTCAGCGACGTTTATTTTGTGATGGTAAGAAGGAAAGTTTGATTTGAGAAATCAGGCAATCAATTTGATTACCTGTTTGGCTTTTGTAATGATTTATAATTAAACCATTGATCTTACTAAAATTAAACATTATAAAATGATCTGAACTTATATGAAAAGTTATATGTACACAAATACATATATATGTACATACTCGTACATAACCTAACAGATTGTATCAGGTTGTGGATATTGTTTTGCAATTTCGACAAAATACACAAATGCCCTGAAGGTAAAGCTATTGTATGCAAACTCGATGCCCGAACTGGTCTCTTGTGACCGACTTCCTTTTGCTTCCTATAGCTTATTGCATATGCTAAATAAAACTAAAACCGAAGGATGTCTTGTTTAATTTTTCCTCATATTCTGTTAAACATCTGAAGATATGTTTGTGTCCATTTTTACTCTTACGTGAAAGAGGCAATAATAAATAACTGCTGTATGTTGCACAAAGCAAATAGCAACGTGATGTATTCCGACGATTAATGACCGGCCTCTATTTAGAAACGTTTAACGTCGTTCTTAATGTTATAATTACTCTTCTACTTTGTTAATACAAGGTCTATTAGTTCTATTCTAATTTTCTGAACTTACAGACAGCAGTCTGAAACAGCTGATATGATAAAAATAGCTTTTTTTAAATTTGAAGTAACATGCATTAAAATAGTTGTAAAAGACATTCTTATATCTATTTCGTCAGTTCAATGAAATACCAAATTAAAATTAAAAATTTTATAATATTCCTCAATATGTTTTCGACTTCTTTATGACCTAAGTTCAGATGCAAACGTTATTAATTTAGTACGATAAAAGTACTACATAAAAGTAGTTCTTATTGTACAAACATTGCCATTTGCTAACTTCCAGCCATTGTGGTATTGTGTTAACTCATTCAATTTCAATAGCGTATTGCAAACCAATTAATGGAACGCTGAATTGCGAATGTGTAACTCATCTTTCAACTGTAATCATTTTTGATGGAATGAAAGTCATTTAAATACTATTTATATGCAAATGAGTTGAATTTCCGTAGAAATCGAGTAACTTTACGTAATATTATACGTGTTTAAGTTAAATAGAGTAGGTACTTTTAAGTTATAGGCGTGATTACTTCACTAGTTTTGGGTAAAATATATTATTTAAGTACATGTAAATATAACAGAGCAAGGTAAACAAAATAGTAGACTAAAGCTGTTGCATATTAAACGAGTCCAGACATATACATGAAGAACTCTTATCTGAAAACAAAACCAAGAGGCAGACGTTGTTGAATTTTGAGTACTTTAAAGATGTTTTGAAGTGTTGTGCCGGATGAATGCACATACGGCGGACGCTTGCGCTGTGTAGGGTAGGGCGAGGACAAATGGTTTCTAACGGGGACGACTAATGATGCAGTGTCTACAAAGCAAATATGTAACGGTGCAATGTTAATTTGAGTGGTTTGCGACACAATAAATACTGCTTTGATATTGTACAAGGTCCAGCATTTTAGAAATACAACTCTTAGTTTTCTGTGTACAACTTCGCCTGCGTACTTAGTTAAATTGATAGCTATATTTTGTATTATCCTTTTGGTAATGTTAGGAAAATTTTAGGAGAAAAAAAAACATCACATATCGCTTAAAAACCACGTAACTATTTTCATTGAATCATTGAAAGTTTACGCTTTACAAATTCACCGCAAAAGCAATTAAAGTCCTTACTTCCGCTGAATAAACCTTTCAGCGTATACAAGTTAATTAAAACCCTTCTTAATCGGCTGCAGGTCGCTTCGGCTGCAGATTTTAAATATTTAATGAATGTTTCTACGATATAATGCTTTTATACAAATACATCGCTTTAAATAGGTGAAATCATATACATTCTCCTTTTTGTATGAGGTAAATAATTAAAGATTTCTCTACTTTTGGTAACGAGACGAGAGAGAGAGTATCGTATTCATCTTGTCTACTAGTGGACTGGTTATCGTAGAAAGATGGTTGTCATCGAGAAAATTTTGTAAAGTCTAGTCTGATATACTTTCATCCCTCGTAGTCTTACTACAAATTGATTTACCGTTGGTTTCTGAAATCAAAACCACTGTATAAGATATCGTCATCCCTGTCATTATAAACTCAAACAGAGATAATAATATTTTAAAAAGTGGGATTTTGGTCTCAAAACCCCACGATTAGACATCAAATATTAATAATAATGTTATTGCAGTTTTAAAAAATTTGATATAACCCATATTATGTGTTTGAAAATGTTTTGTATTTGCGTTACGCTAACGTTACATAATGCGCGTATAAATGTTACTCTCAACTCAATTTATTGAACCAAGGCGTTAAGCTGAGTTTTAGCGAAGCTTAACTACTTGTGATTAATTTTATGGAGAGATTTACAAGTTTGTAGCCGCCGCGCCGCGCCGCCCCGGCCGTAGCCGACCGGCCTCCCCCGACGCACAACATTAAATTTCGTCTAGATTGTCATATTACCGAATATTTGGCACATTTTTAACATATTAACGTATCAGAGTTGAATGATTATTACATTAGTGTGCCATAATAAATTACGATTTTTTTTAACAAAACAAAATTTTGGCCAATTCAATATCTTTTTAGGTAATTATCCTTGAATTTTGAAAGGCAACATTTATTTAGAAAAACGTATCCATCACAGCAATAAACGTAGTAAGGGTAATGAAGAAAAAATATTTTCAAAGAACATTTATAAAAGTATAAATCAATGAACCGCATGTTGTTTTAGGCACCGGTCGGTAATATTTTTAATAAATTATATCTTCTAACATTTCTATGTTTGACTGATAATAATCGAAAAATATACGTTTGGATGAAATATTTCTATAATGTTATAATTAGTTTTTATTGTCTATTAAGGTTTACAAACGTACTTTCAGAAGTACACTTTAATTAAAATTAATTTTCCGTGAATTTATATTGAAACTTGGCTGGTATTTTTAACAAAATCAGACCTTTCGATTTGATAATATAATAATTGATAAACTATTCTTCCACGTATCGGTTGGTTTATATTTTTCTATAAAATATTTTTTATAATTCATAGAAAAATACTGGAATATGCTACTACAATATACCCAAGCTGCTATGTTGTTTTATCCTTGGTGATTTTTGTAGTGAATTTATATTCAGTTGCTAGCATTAGAAGCACCTGTGTGCCAGTGATATTTCTGGCAGTACATTCTTTTTCAACTTTCGTTATAAAGACTAGCAGTTTGCTTGCTTTTTTTAAAATTTACAGTATAAAAGAAAGAAAACTTTGTTATAGATTTAAAGTTTCAAAATTACATTTTATTTGCATCAGTCAATCCTAACTTTAATTTGGAATTCAATAGAATTGGAATATCTTTTATTCGATTTTAGTTTATTAGTTGGTTCTTAAGAGGCTATATTTAGCTTTGGTAGGAATGAAATACGTCTGTTCGAGTTTTCCGATAATTGATATTATACTTGGGATAGCGACAATCCAGAATAAAAGAAGAAATTATAGTTAAAAGTAAATGATAAAGACGATTTAACATAACATACTCTTTTTAAAAAAAATCCTGCATTCCAGACATCGGAGCATGGTTGTACTCGTATAAATATATCGAGAAATATGAAACTCTTTCTTCGTTGCTGAATAAATATTTGATATTCTAGATCTTTTTGTTAAATGTAGGTTGAATGTTAGCATTTCGATATTTCGCCGATAGTTGCAACCGTTACAAATATATGATGATTGTATGCAACGTTATGATATTCTCAAGTGACCGCGCAAATACCACGTTCCACTTCCATTTGTACATTTAAACAATAACTCAAAGTTAATATTAAAGTTTTTTTTAATTTAAATTTTTATTTTAAATTAAGAACTCGCTTGCTTTGCTTGAAAAGAAATTAATGGATGTTAAAATTTTAATTGCAAAGAACTTTCACTACTGAGACAATCTTGACGAAATTCAATTAAAAATAATTAATGTTTCCAATTGTCAATTTTTGTACGCAAAGTTGAACCTTGAGGTTTTTTAATTGCTGAAACAGTTAATTTCAGGCATCCTTAAAGCAGTATAACAATAAAACTAAAATTCCCAATTTGAAAAATTTCTCTCCATTTATTATTATTTTATGGTCATATCACGTGCAGGTCAAGAATTTTTTTGAAAGGATATTCAAAAATTCGAACATTAATTCCTTATTCCGCAGATGTTGCGTTAAAAAGAAATGTAACTGTTCCCTTTTACTGATTTTCCACATTTCTACTTTACGTGAACTTAATTTGATTACTTAGGAAAGTAATAACTCATAAGGATAAGCAGTTTGAATGAACGATAAAAGAACGATTTGCTTCTCCGGGCGCGACGCGTTTCCAATAAATTTAATCACTTAACTTGACGTTCACTCGATTTCCGAAGAACGTTTTAGTCTTGAACTTTTTATATTTTTTTGTGTTATTAGTTTTATAGAAAAAATAATAGCAAAATCTATTGTACCGTCAACCACGTATAGTTATCTGTTATTTTTATGACAAGAAATTTAAATATGAGGAGGGGTACATTTTTGATTTTTTTTTCAATTTTTGAGTATATTTAGTAAGGGTTTAAGTTTTCCTACGTACAAAAACGGCATGATTTTGCAACTTTTGTGGTGATAGGATAATGACTTGTAACTTTCAAGTTTTAACTTTGTTCAATAAGCTCACAAGAATTGAGGTGAATGACATAGGGGCAAACTCTAATTATATTTGAAAACAATTACTTAAAGTTTTACAATGAGATTATCAGACACAAATTTAATATCGAAGCATTAAGATGTCTGGACGTGAAATTAAATTAAATGAAATCAACATCTAGCCTCCTCAAGTATTAGTTTGAAGTAATAAAACACCACTTTATAAAATTAAATGATATATTTCTGTATACAATACACATAGACAATTTATACGCACATGAAAAAAAAATGTTTGCGATCACTAGAAAAAGTATGTATTATTAAAATATGGAGCGTCGGTGGCTCAGTGGTTAAGCACTTGACTTGGAATCTGCAGGTCCTGGGTTCGAATCCCGCCATGTACCAATGTGTTTTTCGATTTCCGATTTACATATGTACATTTATCCGACGTTCTTACGGTAAAGGAAAACATGGTGATGCAACCTGCACATATCTGAGAAGAAATTAAAAGATATGAGTGAAGTTAACCAACCCGCACTTGACCATCGTGGTTGACTATGGCCTAATCACCCTTAACTAAGGGTAGGCTCCGAGCCCCTCGGTGGAGATGTATAGTGAGCTGATGTTAATGATTAAAATGTATCTTTATTAACTAAAACATAAGGGCTTTACTAGAAAAAAATAAAGCAATGGGAGCTAGAGTCGCAGTATAAAACGTGTTTTTAAGTTAAAATGTATTTGTAAGATTGTCTAAGTTTTTTTATGGTAAGACCCATAATGTTTATTCTTTAAGACAATGAAAAGATACTTTTTTAATTTATTTCAAGAAGACAAAAAGTTTTACTTGATAGAGATAGATTTTAAATATATCAACTAGTGAACACAAACTATTTTGATGTGTGTTTATCGCAGGTAAAAAATTACTTAAACTACTAGAGCTGTTTAATGCACATATAGAAATACTATTTTTATCAAGAGATGAGTTGTTTATGCTCATAGTAGCATCATTACTACATCCGTTAAATACAAGTAGCCTTTTCCTATATTTAAATCAATATTTTCAGTTACATTAAGCTGTAAGAAAACATTTTGGACCTTGATACAATACAGCTTTTAATACAGCTTTGCGACGGATTCACTTTGCATTATACTGCTGCCTCGGCATTGAAAGCCTCTTTTCATAAACCTTTGAATGAACAGGATATCTCGACAGCGTGGGAACTAAGCGCCTTTTTATTTTGCTTCATGATGCTAAGTCTTTGAAGGTATTGTTTCCCAAGGTTTATTTATGAAATTATTCAGATGAAAATGAGGTTAATAGTTACGAAACACTGCTCTTATAAAAGAAAACTTGGTTATTGTTAATACAAAGTCAAGGACAAGTTTGTTAGATATTTAATTTAGTTTGACAAGAATATTAATTGTTGAAGCCTCCTGTAAAATATGAATTTTCAAAGTCAAAACATATTATTCCAAATATATTGGATGGAAATATTTGACTATGGAAAAAAGACGATCACCATTATTTTGATTTCCGATCCTTAGACTATTAAATAAATAAATCTATAATCAAAATCAATTATTATATAAAATGTTTTTAGGAAAAAAATTGTGTATGTTACAGAGATGAAAATATATCGTATGGAAAGTCATTACATGTTCTTCATCCGTAAATTTCGTTGAGGAAAAAGTCCGACGAACATATCGAAGGATCAAATGCTAAATTGAATATTGATGAAAAGGATAAGTTTTCTTTAAAGATTGCCTCAATTTTCTGGTAATGTCCACAGGCTATAGAATATATGTTTGTGCAATATTACTAAAAATATCTCAGGTACAAACCTCATTTGCCAAATAGTTTCGCAAAATGAATGGAAAATTGTGAAAGATTCTATATTTTTCCAGACGAAAATTATTTAAGTTATTCCAAGATTTGTGTAGCTCAATCATATAATAATAATAAAACTTTATTGTATAATACATTTAACAAATCTTGTTCATTATAACCTTGGCTCCTTAACTAGGTTTCCCTGTATTAAAGGAGCCAATAATGATTATATAATAAACGAACTTACTACAAAATATTAATCATATAAAAAATATTATTTTAGCGAGTTTTAGTGAAAAATTGTGGTTTAGTTTTAGTATGTCTTTAAATAACAGTGTATATTCTTTGAAGTGGTATTTAAAAGCTATATATTGATCATAAAGTTTTATTATTGTTTACGTATGAGTACATTTGAAGATTAGATTCTCGTCTACGTTTATTCTCTTGGCAGTTGTAAGGTGTTATAAAGTGTAAGTAGAATAGGCTCGGTAACTTTGTATGGTCCTTTGAATTGCTCAATAAAGGATTACGAGATACAATTGTAGTAGCTTTTGCTTTTATTCCAAGTTTACGTATCGCCAGTGGACAGTGAATAAAATAATCCGATGTAATATAAGGAATGAAACCCACGATCAATTTTTTTTTTTTTTTGTTAAAATATTAGCAGATTTTTTGTAAATTTACTAATATTTCTTTTACCATTCCAACTAAGCTGTATGCTTGTGCTAGGATATGGTTTACGACAATAGTCGAATGGCGGGATTCGAACCCCCGACCTCGTGATCGAAAATCCGTATCCTTAACCATTAGGCTATTGACGCTTAAAAATTACACATATGGTACAGTTTTTATATCTATGTATTTAATTTACATTGTATCTGTAAGAAAAAAATATAGCTAAATATAGCTTTTTTATCGCGCGTTAGTTGAAATAGAACAAATGCTTTTCCATGTATCGGTTCATACTGCAGCGCTTTTAAAAAGCGGCACTTTACATTACATACACATTGTTGCGCACATTGTTGTATTGTGGACGCTAAACGAACGGAATAAGAGTGATTTTAAAGTGTTTATCGCGCGCTTAGCACGTGTTGTAAAGCTAGCTCGGTCAAATAGAAGATAATAATAATAAGAAAAATTTAAATTAATTTTTATATAAAACACAAATTGTTTCACTTTGATTTTTCTCAGAAATAATAATTTAATGCAAAGATTTTCTCCGTTCCAATAAAAGTAAATGAAACCACTCATTAATCTCGAAGTTTACTTAAAAAGACGAGCTCCTGACTTGTTGACGTCACGGCTCTAAAGGTTTATTTCCATCAGAAGCTAAATATTTCAGCGATCGTAAATTAAAAGTAAATAATTGTTTTAACGTTATTTTCTCTAAAATTAGAACTTTAAACGACCAAATGATTAGTAGGTATAAATCTCAGCTCTAACTGAAGCTTTTGTTCTTTCACACTATTTCTACTTTTTAGAAGTTAATCTAAGATCATTAGTATT
>NW_013532721.1:1433607-1442339 GCF_000836235.2 Papilio xuthus
TACATCCACCTGTGCCCCTGTAATGGCTTCTATTTTATGTCGTTTAATGTAGCTTAGATATTTTCCGGCTTAATATCGTAGCCTTATATCATTATCTTCTATTGATAAATTAAATATAACGAGATAAAAATATGTAGCAATATTTATTACTTTATTTTTTTTATTTGTGATTTTTTTGACGTAAATCTTACTTTTTAGAATGTTTGATTTTAGTAAACATGTGTATCTGTGAAATCTGTATTTCGTCCACGTAGCACGGTATCAAATGGAGTTATTTTTGGGCTTTTTGTCACTCCATATTCACGTCAGTATGTTGCACGCTCAGTGCGGACCCTCTATAAATCAGGACCGTTTACCCTTGAGGTTTTTTACGGATATTCACGAATATTACATGATTATTTTCATCAATTTAGCAGTCAAAGTAAGGGTAATACAATTACCTAAAATAATAAAAAAAAACAATTAAATACTCTTAACTTTAATGTGATAAACCATCAATTGACTTATAAGTTTACCAGATATTAAATGAATCTAGGTTTATGTAATTCTAAAAATGTTGCAGACAAGAGTGTCCAAAATATCTGAAAGTTTAAAAACTAAGTTTTACTTGATTAGTAATGTTAAGAGATTTATTTGGTATATTTGTATTAACAGCTGCTACGATATGTCGTGGTCTACAAGTATTAAGATTAACAAAAAAATGAGGCAAAAGCTTGACGGAGCGATATCGAGCACGTCGGTTGCTCAACGGGTGCTGGGCGTACGGCGGGCGCTCGGCGGGTGACGTGTGGTCGCAATAAAACCTTGAGATATTAGCCCACTTCGTCTTTTTGTCGCAGCCGACTTTAATTTACTGTCACTATAGGCTTCTTAGCTCGTTCTTATGAATGGCCTTTTAGGAAAAATATATGTCGTGAAGGAAAACTGTATGTCTATTAAAAGGGTCCACTAAAAACAAAAAAAACTATGGAAGATATATTTATGGGTAGAAATTATTTAATATCAGAAAGCCAAGAGGAAGGAACAATGTAGACCGTTGGGAAACCTAGAGATGTTCCACTAGCAGTAGTAATCACATTGGTGATGATGAGGATGTGATGATAAACTTGAATATACTTGTAAAGTTGTTAAAAAGTTAAGTCACACATAATGACTACATTAGTATTGAGACATATTTTTATGCTGTTGATTTCTACTCCGCGGGTAATAGTTTTAGGAAAGACAAAATATTCTAGCAAGTTAGTTGAAATAATTTATTTATCGTCTTAAATTTTCTCCGCTCCAATTATTTGAAAGAAACAAAACAACAAAACAAGCTGTTCATAAATCACTTTCACAGCGACAGCTCCTAGTTTATATCGATAGCAACAATCTCTCTCGTTGAGTGACTGGACAATTTGTTAAAAAACAAGTGCCTTAATATACAAAAGTTCTGAAGAATTTACTACCTAAGGTTTTTATAACATTTTTAATGCTACTAATTTTAAAATTACAACCCCTTGTTGGCCTTTAACGTTGGGATTCGTTTTCCGAAATATGTGGACAATTCCTTTGCCAAAAATTTCTTGTTAATTCAATTTTTAACCGACTTCAAAAAGGAGGAGGTTCTCAATTCCTTTGTCTGTTTTTTTTTTAAGAAATGACTGACAATTTTTTTTCGTGGTAAGAATTACGCGAATCTTAACAGATTTACGAATGTCACATAAGAATATTAATTTCGTAAGATTTATAATACTTTGCGTACGTGAACGATTTATAAAGGAGGATGCGACTCTCCTGTTACTGACATAATACAGCTTAATTCACTTTAAGCTGTACCGCACCCTCGACATCGTAAGTCACTTTTAAATAAACCTTAGAATTAAGAGGATATCCTGTCAGGGTGCGAGCGGGCGGCCATTTTTATTTTTTACAAAGCAGTGAGTCAAAGCGAATCATTGTTTAAGAACCTTATTTGTGTTCTACTTTTTAAGCAAATTAAAAGCGAAATGATGTTCGAAGTTTGAATTTTTACTAATGTTAATTTTTTTTGTTTTAAGTAAAGAAGTTAACTAGGTTAATTAGGGATGTAACTATAATAAAATTGAAATGCTAAAAGAAATTTACTATCACAAGATTTTCATTTAAAAAAGATACTTACTTAAGCATATTTAAGTTTTGAAAATAAAAACTTTTATCCAATACACCGTTAAATTTTTTTCAGTTTCTATCCAAATCACAATGTCGAATTTTCAATGTCGAAAATTAAAACTTTTGTTTAAAAAACAACCAAAAGTTATGCAGAAAGCCGACCATATTTGAATATTAATATATTTGGGATTTTAATCCGGCTTAACGTTAGATATAACAACAGACCTTTCTAGTTGAAAGCTTCTATTTATAGTTCTACTCGTGTGGAATGCACTGATATGTTTGTATATATTTATATATGTACGTGCGTAAAAATACGTACACATAATTACACATAAAAATTACAAAAAAATTTATCCATATATTGTGAAGCAATTTTTAAGTCATCTATACATTTTTAATGAAGTCAAATTTATGTATGTAATGGATTAAATAATATGTCGAGCGAATTACCGTCCTTAAATTGTCTAAACTTATTATAACCAGGGCACATTTGACCTACATTTTTTCAATTTTTGAATAATATGGCTGTTAATTGATTTAAAAAATTAAAATTTAACTGCTTCAAACTTTCTAACTCCTTTTTTCTAATTGCCAAAAACTATAATCAATCCTATGTTCAGTTTAGCAACCAAATAAATAAATAAATTAAAAAAAAACAGTACATTTTTTCAGCAATGATGCAATATATTTAAAGTTTTTGCAATTTCTGTCTTTATTTTGGTTAACGAGCTTGCATTTTTTCCGTTTTTGTGAGTGAATGTCACCTATTAGTTGCAGAGCTGTTCCATCCGAAATGTTCCATGTGTCGTTCATTACCATTTTTGAAAAATACGACATTCATGTTCATTTCTTTCAAACACACAAAATTCAATATTACTAATATTATAAACGCGAATGTTTGGTTGGATGGACTAATAGATAGATGGGTGGATGTTTGTTAGAAGGTTTCTCCAAAGCGGCTTCAAGGATCTCGCTGAAATTTGGCGTAGATATACGAGTACAAAATAAGAGCGTCGGTGGCTCAGGGGTCAAGCACTTGATTTGCAATCTGCAAGTCATGGATTCGAATTCCGCCATGTACCAATGTGTTTTTTTCGATTTCCGAATTACATATGTACATTTATCCGACGTTCTTACGGTGAAGGAAAACATCATGAAGCAACCTGCACATGTCTTAGAAGAGATTCAAAGATATGTGTGAAGTCAACCAAACCGCACTTGGCCAACGTGGTTGACTATGGCCTAATCACCCTTAACAAGTGACGTATAGTGAGCTGATGATGATGATACAACATAGACTTGAAGAACATATAGGCTACTAAATAAGTTTTTTCCTTGTCCTTAAATAGTTACGAACTGTTTTCAATTTGTTGTTTGCATGAAGTTAAGAGCCCTACTTACTAAAAAAATATCCCGAGTTTCTATCTACTCCGTTTAATTGCATGGAATTCCAAGAAGGAAACAAGTAGCAAAATGCAATTTAGCTCACTTAACTAATTGATACGCAATTCCATTAGCGATACAAACGGCAACACTGAGCAACACCCTTTCCAACTCTATTACTTTATGTACAATACCTGATTAATACTTTCACTCTTACGTGAAACTAAATTGTTAGTATCTTTGTTGAATTATTTATATTCTTCTTGGACTACAGAATTTACGGGCGTTGGCTTGAATATTAGTTTCGTTGGCGTGGTCCCCAGGCTATCCAATGTTAAGGCCTAAACAGTTGTCAACCACGCTTACCATAAACCTTGTGGAAAAAGTATCTTTAATACAAAATAATAAAAGAGAAAAAAAAATGCGTGGAATTAGAAAGCAGGTCACGTCCTGAAAGTAATTTACAAAGTTTCTCTAGGAATGTAATCTACTAGTTTATATGACGTTTTGGTACTATCTATATTATTCTGTAACTTTTGATACAGTTTCTACTGAAAAATAAAAAAATCTAAACCTAAAAATTATCAAAATAACTATAACGTTACCACCATAATATAACACGGAATAGACTACTAGACTACGACTATGGTGAAATACATAACTACTTTGACGTCAATATTATCCTTAACCGGTGTTCATAAGGTTAAAACACGTGTTTATCTAAACAGTGTCTTACTATATTTTTGGGGTAATACAGTAAATATTGAATGAGAAATATTCACATTTTATTTACATCAATACAAATTTAGGTATATGGCCTTCATAAATCAAAGTATTGCTTGGGTTTATGTCAATGCTATCTACATGTAAAATCAAATAACTCTTCTCTATTTTGTTTATATCTTTTCTATTCCTCAAGTTACAATGCAGATATGTTTATGTACAGTTATTACGTTTGTCAAGCTTAGAGAATGATCACGATAAAAATTTTACCATGAACTTTAACGTTTGAATACATTTTATAACAAATTTCAGCGAGATCAAACGAGATCACCTTCTTTCACCCATCCATCCAAACATTTATAATAATATAGTAAGAAGTAAAATGTAAATAATATAATATGTTCATTAGGATTCGATATATAGCTTAAACAACTCGACCGATTTAATTACAATAAAAGTTCTCATTACATTTGTTTTCTTCGTAGATGTGTCGTATGTTGAATTGTATTTATTTTCATTTTTTTACTTCATTTTTAAAAAGACTTTAACAAGTAAACTCGTAAAGTTTGCAATATTAATTAATATATGAGGCACACATGGGCAGTAATCTTACTAGAAATTCTCTGTGAATGGATGCCTACGTGATATGTTCTGACATTGATTGATGAATAACTGTAGGATCTCTAACAAGCCGTTTGTGTGTGTATGACTTTAATCTCTATCTAATATTGTTTTAAACAACTCATATTTATAAGCAACTCAAACGTTACTAGAATAATGTTCTTAAGGTCTTTAGAGATTTTATTCGTTCGTATTTTACCGTCAGCAAAAAAGACAACTATATTTCGTTAGTTATTTTTATAAAAAAATATATGTTATAAGAAATTTAATACGTCCCAAATATTTGTTGTTTACGTCTTATTTTCTCGGCACATATATTGGAAGGATAATATTCCCATAAAGTCTGCTTTACGGTAAAGACTTTATTGCAATGTTTTAGTTAACCTTTTGTAATATTACGGATCAGCGTTTATTTTTAACAAACAAGGCACTATTTTAAGTGGATTTGTTATAACGATATCTCGAATTTGTTTACGTTTATCATTTCATTTATATCAAATGCAACATATTGAAGGAATTTAATTGGAGAGTAAAAAATATTTGATTTGTCAAAATGTTTTTTTTGTCTAATATATTATATAAAAAAATTATATTATGTTTGTGCGCTATGCGTGTTATTACCTTTATGATATTTTTTCATTACTAGGTCTTATTAGATATTAATTTACGCGCTAGCACAAGTAATGCGAGATTCAATTAATATCTTGTTAAGTCTAAACGAGATGAAGTAATGCGTGAGCTATATTCTTTCGGGCACACTAAATGGCGCATTGCAAACTTGAAATCAGATAGATTACGAAATACGAAGTAAATGTTTGTTTTCTTAACATAATGTTCGGATAGTTGCTCCCCTGAGGAACATAAGCAAATCTCTTCATGAAACACTAATGTCGTTGTTTATCTTGTTTCTTCAGTTTCTAGTTTGTGATGAATTTTAACTTCGATGCTATGATGAAGTCGTGATAACAAAATTTACTTAATGTCATAGTTTTAATAAAAACTTAAAACTAAGTAAATACAAAATATGTGTATTTAAATTTCCTGTAATGATTTTCTTACAAAAGAATTAAAAGGCAAAATTCTAATGAACATCTATATAAAAGAAAGTTATGTTAGTTACACTATTTATAACTCAAGAACAGCTTTACCGATATGGCTGTAAATTGGTGAGGAGTTAGCTGGAGGAGAGAGCCAAGAGAAGGACACAGGATACTATTTATTCATTTTTTTTCGAATTTATATCTTGAAGAGCTGCTTTTTTAACTTATTAATATCATAAATGCAAAAGAACACATAGGCTACACTGTTACACAAAGTTTTTTTTATATCTCCACGCGGACGGAGTCGCGGGCGACAGTTAGTAACTACATAAACTTTAATCCTGCCTTTTTCATAATAAATAAACCTTTTAAATTTTGGATATATCTTTACTTAATAGCTTTAATAATTGTCGACTAATGTAAAATGCAATAAAACTGTATGTTTGAATACAAAGCTTAAAATAAAAAACAACATTTGAAGTAAAAATTCTAACATACATATTTGAAAAGAGTGTGAAAAGGGTCCACTTTTTGTTTTATCGAATTTGCATTCAGTCAAAAAGCGGAAAATTCATTCTGTCCGTTTTGATAACTTTTGCTCGACGTAGGCCGCAGAATGTGGCCGTTATAAAATCATAAAGTCGCTCTTCAACAAATGTTATATAAAAAAAAGTTATATAATAAACACTTATCGCAGGAGTAATTTATAGATTTATTTTATTTTAAAAACTAATTTAGATTTTATTTTCTTTTTTTGTTAATAAATAAGATAAAGGTAGATAGAAAGGCATAGATATATAAACATAGATATATATATAATACGTACATCATTGTTAAATGATGTACAGGAGATTATATATTGTCCAAAATCTTTAAACGCAATCTACCTCTCTAGGCTCGAGGCTTAACTTAATATTTGAGTTACTAATATATTATTTGTCTCGTAAATAAACATGTATAAAAAGATACCATTGTCTTGTAAATATCTTGACGTAAACTATATTTCTTTGCCACCTTTCTTTCAATACTACAATTTAATAAAGTATCAGTGTGTTTGTTTTTCAGTATGAACTTATTTGTCCATTACAGTCATGTCTAATTTATCAATGGTTTGCGGACTGCGCTACGGCCATAACAATATAGAAGGAATAATAAATAACAGCTGTCTGTTACACAAAGCAAGTGAGCAATGTGATGGTCTCAGAGGATTAATGATTTCCCTCTTTCCGAACTTAATGTTGCTAATTCTCAAGTCATAGAAGGAATACACGGTTATGTTAACGACTTAATATCTTGTTTTTTGAAAATTAACTCTAATATACACTAATAAAGTACTTAAGCCTATTCGTTGAAGGTTAAGACAAATTTAAAGAAAATTTATGTCTAATTTAGATATAATATAATGTTAATAAAATTCTAAATAAATACATTATTCCGCGTCGAAAATAATTTTGATTTGGTTGCTGTTGGTTGGTAATTTGTTCAATGGAAATAAATAAGGGAAATTATACTCTACATACAAAATCTTTGCTTTTTGCTTATATGTAAATATAACAATTTGCTTTATTGTATTTTGTTATTTTGAAAAATGGCCAATCTGTTGCTAAAGCTTACGAGGAACATTGAAGAGGGCGCCACTGACCCTCACGTTGTTGACAAATAATCACCGATCCATCAACGAGAACGGAAAACGACAATCTAATGTTTCTCTAACTTGCTTGTACTCTTCGCACAATGTACGACTTATGTTTGTTTCCAAGTACTGAAAAAAATATATTGAAACATGTTGTCATCCCTCTCATTTTCTTAGAACAAACAGAGATAACAATATGTTGGAAACTCACACACGAATCCTTTTTTTATCCGGATAGCTAAATGTTACGGTTCTGTCTTGTAAAAATAATGAGAATCTTTTGGAGGAACATCGTAAAAGTATATTTATGGCTGAAAGTCGAATGTAGTTAGCTTAATTTAGCTAGATACAGTGGTATTAGGTTCCAAAACCGGTAAGTTAAAATGGTATTAACCTTACTATCTAACAAATAATATAAATGCGAATGTTTAGATGGATGGATGTTTGTTTGAAGGTATCTATAAAACAGCTAAACGGATCTCGATGAAATTTGGCATTCATATAGAACATAGTCTGGAAGAACACATAGGCTACCTATTATTTTTTTTAATTACGCGCGGACATGCCCGCGGTCTACAGCTAGTTGATTTATATATCTATATATTTATATATACGTATCATAAATAAACAATTCGTTTCATTTTATGTCAAAAAATGTCCTCTTAAAAGCTTTGCGAAACAATTAAAAATGTACATCTTTGTCTAACAATTATAGTTATTAGTCTGAAAATAAGGAAAAAACGAGGACAACAAGAGGGTAAAACAAAACGAGAACAAATAAGATTAAGTGCGGCAAGACGGACCGCGGACCCGTTCATTAGCATTAGTTGTAACGCAATTTGGAATAAAGAAACCTTTTATTGCTTTAAGAAAAGCACAGCTTATTTACAATTTTATCATCTTCATAAACAGAGACGAGATATTTTTGTATTGAAGTCGAATATCCTTAATATGCTTCTGGGAGAAAGATCTGTTTACGTAAGATTTGATTTACTCCAACTAACACAAGATAATCCTCATTTGCAACTTTTTATATCTTACTAAGTTACAAATTAAACGTTGTATTTACACTTGTAATAGATTAAAATACATTTTATAAAACAAAACTTGTAATTTGATTTGATAGCTTATTATTTCGTCATTTTTCTCTGCACTAATAACTTTGAGTTTACCTATTTACTTAATCGTTTGTGAATGTT
>NW_013532721.1:1443958-1451384 GCF_000836235.2 Papilio xuthus
ATATAATTGTGTTACAGCCTATCTTCGTTCAACTGATTATATTCGTAAACTTTGCTGAATAAACCTTTCAGAATAAACGAGATTTTTATAGCTGTTCTTAATCGGGCGCAGGTGGATTCGGTGACTGCCTTTAAATATTCAATGAATCGTTTTAACGATTTATATTGGCACTGAAAATTACTTATTTCTATTAGGACAGAATGCACAAAGGTCAAAGAATGTTTTACAAAAAATCTGTCGCTGCAAATAACAGTTTATTTAAAACACATGTAGGCTACAGTCCATTTTATTTGTCCTCCCTTGAATACAAACATTCTAAATATTTATATAGAATGTCAGTTTAGTGAATGTAAAAAAAAATGGATTTAATTTACATTCTCTGAAAATGGGTGATCCAAAAATAGGCGTCTGGTATATCTAAATAAAAGCCATTTCTACACATTCATGTCGTTTAAGTTTGTGCCACTTAACGTTTCTTTTCAACGAAAGTTTTGTAGACGAAGTCGTAACATAACCATCACTGTACTGCTAGTTAGAACTCCTTTTTATTTGTCAAAGGTTTTTTTTAAGTTCACTTACATTGTACATTGTTACGTTGTTTACTAAGCTAGCGTATACCAACATTCGACCACGTTGCTTAAGATATGACGGAATCGTGGTAAGCCTGATTTCGAGATAACGAAAAAATGAATAAAGGAAACAAAAACTTATTAACAATAAAATAATAATAAAATTCTACCTGTACAAAGTAGGGATATTTTTAATATACCGATGGACATATTTCACGTACGTACATGTAATAAAATAAAATTTGGGATACGTCCGTAGAGACATGATATCGCACAAATTGTTTCCCATATTTCACGAGTATTTGACACAATCATGAAAAATTGGCCGTTAATTGCATTTGGTATTGGCGATTCATATGCTCTTTCCTTAAATACAATCACTACAATTACTACAATCTACCATATACATTAATATTTCGAAAATGATTATGCACGTCTTTATGACAAAATATTAAATCTAGTTCTATTAAACTTTAATTTTTTTTGCATCTTTCGGCCTAACACAGACATATGGGTAGGGAAAACTTTCAAAGAGCTCCATTAGAGGCAAATTATAGGAAACAAATGAGTGACTTAAAAGTTTCATATTTTAAATTACTTATAGAACATTTTTTTTAATATCCAACTGTCATTTTTAATTACTTAAAAGCTCATGTTTATTCAACACTATTAAAAAATAAGCAAACGAAGCGACAAACTTTTGAAACAGTTTAATTTTGAATGTAAATAATAAATTGCGGCATTAAAAGCTGGGCGGTATTGTAATAAGACACCGAAGCGCTTTATTGAAACATTAAATATTAAGACAGCGGCTAAACTCACCTGTCTAAAGCCCAGCAGTACACCAAGAATTAAATATATTTATTAATTAAAAAACATTGCGGTTGAAGCTATCATGTTAAAAAAACACATCTATTATCTACGATGCCGGAAGATTTAATTCGAAAAACCTGTCGCAGTTCAAACTCCTTTTCGTTATTTACTTCAAGCCTTCAACTACGATAAACTGTTTCTTTATGAATAAAGATCGCTAATGGATTCCTAAGGTACATAACAATCGCAAATCTTTATAAATTATATTCATTTTAATACAAAGATCATAACAAAGTATTTAAAGGTTTCATCGCCACTTTCTACATTTGCTTCGAAACCAATTTATTTCATTTCTATTCTCATAACCACATTAACGATGTATTTATTGACGCGGAAGTTATACAGAAGCGAATTACATCCACAAATACCAAGAGTATGTTCCATATTGAAGTTTGATCAGTAAATGGATAGATTAAATATTCCACTTAGCGTCCTGAGTAACACAAACATGCTCTGTATTATTGATTGCAGCGATAGCCTAGCGGCTTGTATATGCGTTGCTTCTTCTCAGAATCGGTTAAGCTGGAATAGATCAAATTAAAAAAAAAAAAAATCGTAACGATATAATAGACGTAAGTTAAAGACAATTGACAGACAGACAAGATGTATTAAGGTAATTGGATTTTATTTATTTTAATATACAAAAACTTTACATAACAAATATAATATCGATAAGATAGCAGTACTAAAAACCCGGGTTTAGCAGTACTAAAAACAGGGTTTAAGTGTACTTACTGGTCGCTAATTAATTTATAAGATCAGCAAATTAATAAATACACACGTCATTAACAATTAAATGTTTGGTGATGCCGATTTCGTGGTAATTGTAATTTCTTTTTCTTGAAGTCTCACTCTGATAATTTTTCTTTTTGTGTCTGGAGTACTTTTTAGCATACTTTTTCTCTATTATTGGCGAGCCGAAATTACATGGTCAAAAATTATTAAGATTTATTTTGGTTGGTATTTTCGAAAAGAATTTCTTTAGTAAATATTCACAGTTGAAAGGTTCGAATTAATTCGAGTGTAAATTTAAATCTTCAAAATTTATTTGAAAATGAATGAAAGTAAAACAACATAAAGCGGTTGTTTTAATGATTCAAATAATTTCCCGTAAATCCATAACAAAGTAAAAATTGTTTACTTTCAAAGTTAGAATATTGTTTCAAATATCCCAGAATTATTTTAACTTTACCATTTACTTTTCAAAGCGTGTTTGAGATGAATGATTCCTTTATAAATTTTCCGAATGTTTATTTATCGTTTCCCATAATTTTCTTAGTTTGGCAGAAAAAGAGTTATTGGAAAAAAATCGATCCGATTTACGTAATACTAACTTTTTATATCATAAGGTGGCAAACGAGCGAGCGGCCACCTGAAATCTGCTTCCACTTCACGTCTTTTGTGTGGTCGTGGTATTTCACTGGAAGAGCCGGACCAATTCGTGCGAAGATGTTAAACTGAGCTCTACCACTGTTACGTCACTTAGGGTAGGCTCCGAGCCCCTCGGATGGACGGATAGTTAGCTGATGATGATGAACTATTACGTTATGCAAACTCATTGCATAAGAAAGCAATAACCCTGTTATTATAAGAGTATGTGTAAGGATTATTTATATTCAGCATTTATATTTTAAATAAAACACATTAATCTTCATTAAATTTCCAATTAGATTGGAGCACACGATCGTCTAGATATCCCATTTCCCTGGCACTTCGTCCCATTTATTATCAGAATGAAAACGCCTATATTGGGTAGATACAAAACATTTGGTGAGTTGAACTGACAGAAGTTGTTATTGATGTCATGAAAACTTTCGATACGTGAAATGAACATCAATAACGTAGCAATGGTAAAGCCTAACTGACCGTGAGCGCCGTCGGCCGGTTCTTCTTTCATCAATTTCCAATACAAGTGCTCTCAGCTGTAAGCTTTGAAGATTGAGTACTTGAGAAATGGGATAACTTATTATGTATCAAATAAAAACGTGTAACATTATGTATTACTCGGTTTCACTTAATATGGTAAATGACCCGAGAGGGTTACGAGGAAGTCCCGAATAATTTATAGACTATGTTTTTTATTCAATAGGATAAGAATAACAAAATACGTTAAGTAAGTACTTAAAATGAATTTGAAACAAAAAAACAACAATTGACACTGAAATTTAAAAAAAAAGTGACTATTGAATACAAATAGGAATCACAATTTATCAATAAGAGCATGATGAAATTGGGTACAAGAGATGAGAAAGTGATGGACATAAGTTTAATGACTCTGTTTATTTCCTTGCAAGTACGTACACATATACATTTCCTTCTAATCTGGTAATGTTCCTTACACTAGCATTTCTGTTTAATCACTCTAATTAAGCATTAATGTTCGAACTAAATGCCGCCCAACGGCTAAGTGCGGGTTTCCGACCGACAGGGCGCTAACTAACCAGAGCGTATCCTGAAATATTACACCATTCGGCTAATATTACACTAATATGTCACTAAATCTTACTATTGTAAAGGCAATTAAAGATTGCAATTCACATACCTCTGTATACATAATGTAAAAATACATCTTTATTTTAGTTCTCTTTGTTCAAAAAGGAGATAATAGTCCTAACTTTTTAATAGTGGTAAACGCCAGATACAATTATAAAAAAAAAAAATAAATAATAATATATAATAATAAAAATACAATACGCTTTGTCCAGGTGTTTCAGCAGACCTTCGGTGAGACCATTAGCCGTAATATTTAAAAGATATTACCACTGTTTTATTTTCAAGTGTAATTTATTATAAACTCATCTGTCAACCAACATGACTGTCTCAAAAGTAATTATGAATGATGAACAGAATTTCAAGTTGGAAAACTCAGTACTTAAACTTCGTAGCAAACTTAGTTGAGGATATATTGCATTTAAATAATGAGGAAAGTCCATTGTTCTTAAAAGAGTTATTGAAAAAGAATGGCTTATGGCATATGATGTATTGCGAATGCGGCCGACGAGACAGACGCTTGATGTATCATAATGCAAGAAACTGCATAGATATTGTTTCTTAACAATACTCTTGTTATTTTTGATATTCAAATACAAAAATAAAATAAGTTACCATTTTGTTTTACTACAGAAATGGCAAATTTTGTAATCTAAACCGTCATATTCACCCCTTTCAAGGAACATTTTTAACTCACATAAGTATAAACTAATCTTAGCGAATTCAAATGGGCTCAGCTTCAGTAACACTAAATCGATAATTAACTGAGTATCGGTTATAGATCCGTGACGCACTGACTCATGTTCGCTGTCGTTCCTTTAATGACGTCATTAACATACAACTATGTGCTGTCTAAAACTATGGGTGGATTAATAGAGCTAGGGAAGCGAATTCATGTGTGATACACAGGTCTAATTTGTCCTAAAGTTTTTTTTGTACTATACATTAATAAGAAAATTAAGCTCTTATTTAACATTAATTTAATACAAAATGTACAAGTACTTTATCTTATACGTGCACGTAATATGAAAAGGTTCAACGGTTCTCATTAAAGTTAATACTTATGTTTAAATTGTAAGGGAATCTCTAACAGAATGGTAATATCGACTAACTACAATACGGAATCGAGACAAAGGGAAAACCGCAATAACATTATTTTTAATGAGCATTTTACGCGGGTTCTAACCATAACTGATTCAGTTTTAGAGGAACATAGGACGGTTATAATTTCGTCCATTTGTAACTTTAATATTAAACGAATAATAACTCTATAACTTGTACAAATTTCCAGATTCTACTTTCAATAAAATTATACGAAATTAAAGCGAATACGTCTTTGAATTTTTATTATTAAAATTAAATATTTTTAGTATGAATCAAAAGGAAATTATACAAAAAATTAAAACTCTGGCGGATGACTTTCATGCGGCAAACTTCTATCTTAGGCTATTTAAAGTAAAATGTTATCCTTTCCATCATCATATATTTACAGGTATTCTGCTTTAAAAACATCAGACGACAAAGTTGTTATTTACCGGGCAACGATGTGGCGAGTTAATTGTGTACATTAGTAAGTACCCGACAGCAGTGGACCTGCGGGCTTGCGGACTTCCAACTTGTAAATCTCTCAGCAAAATTAATCACAAACATTCAAGCCATACTATTACTCAGCTCCGAGCTGTTTATTGATAAATTAACTTTAAAATTTATTGGTTGTAGTGGAGTTTTAAAATCCAATTACGAATGAAATATATTTGCAATTTACATCTATCCAAGTTCACTTTACGCAACCAAATACTCCTTGATTTTTCTTAAATCGGCTTTTGCAATACTTTATTAGTAGAAGTGTTAATTACTTCTGAGTAAATCGCGATCAAAAAAACAAATGCGAATTAAAATAAGAGTACAAATTATGCTGCCACACCAATAGACGTAAAAAATAAATACTATATTACTAAATCCGTGAAATTGTTTTATAACTTTTAACCTAACTTTAACAAACAGTTTCTAGGTACAGGTAAAATTGGTCGTTAAAGTTTTTAACCGCAATAGTGCTAAGAATATGTTTCGACGTTTTATTAGCTTCAAACCAGCTGCTAACGGTGATGCGTATTTATGTTCGTATTTTTATAAATTTAAATAGAGCGTTTCTAATGTTCATAAAACAATTTAGTTGATTTATGACAACCGCGCCCACCCAACTCGACGGCTAAAATAGAAAGCACGTGTGTGTGTCATACATAACTCGATACGGAAACTGTCTTATTCTTTGTACCGTTTAAAAATTCATCTTTACCTTTGTCTTATGTTTATGACCGTAATAAAAATGTATTCGGGGAACATTATATTGTTTGTAAATATTGTGCAGGTTCTTTCGTGGTAAGATGTTTAAGAATGACATGATGTTTCCGCATTCATTTTTTTGGGTCGAAGGAATGTTAGATATATATTCCTTTTTTTTGTTGATAACGAATACCATTATAAAGTCATGATTATGTAAAATAAAATACAGATTATAATGATACAATGGTACCTACATATTTCGTTACATGCAAAGTACATAAAACCCTTTACGTTACATAAATATAATTACTAATGGACGTATAAAAAGTAATACCGAAACACCCAAAATCGTCCCTTTAAATTTGTAAATAATTACTCTAAAATTTAAGGGTCGGGTATAAAAGTAGGCTCTGGCAATTTCGTAAATAGCAGCTTCGAAAAAATTATGAGACTGTTATGATTTTCAATATAATTTCTTTTAGTAGCCGGAACCGTAGCGGAAGTAATTAACCGATTGATCTTGCTTACAGTGGCCGGAAATTACATTGATCTTACTTCTGATGCTAGCCTCTGCCACGTGCAAGATATATCTAAGAAATTTTATTAAATAAAGGAGTAAAAAAACGAGTGATACCAAAGCTTAAGAAAAGCACTAGTTATTAAATTATTGATTTAATATTTAAACATACGACTTAAGTTAAGTAATTTATTACTCTATAAATAAACGTGTTAAAATAGTGTAAAAAATTTAGTTTTCTTACAACGATCTATTTAAAATGACTTCGTTCCTCGTTACCCGTCATCAACGGCAGGATAAATTTAAAACAATTTCACGGTGTCTTGTAAGCTTGTTTAGTCACTTAATAGAAAATTTATTTAATGAACTTCATCCTGTTTTAAAATAAGAACGGAAATCGTGACGTCAAGCGAAGCAAAAAGATTATTTTCGTGTTATAAATGAAACGTCCCTTGAATTTGATACTTTTTATTGGAAAATTAAATGAAAATTCTAATTTCTTCACGTCGAATTGAACATATTGCGCGGTAATTTAACTGGGAGATTTCTAAGTTTTCCCTTTTGTTGTTAAGCAAATAAGTCTGGAATATTTCGGGGCCCAAACATACTCTGAATGGACTCTACAAAATCTTTAGTAGGTATTTCTTCTGACGGCAACAAAGTTCATACAAGCCGGAACCAGTATCTAGTGAAT
>NW_013532721.1:1451883-1462244 GCF_000836235.2 Papilio xuthus
TTTACTTTGCAAAATGTATGGCATTCATCTCTCCAAAGTTATGTCACGGATAATACTTTATACGTAACGTTACTTTTGTTTGTATTAAAAACCTTTCTACCGTAAAGATAAATTAGCTTTTATACGTTTAGTGCACTAAATGTATACAAAAAAGCGGCAAAAGGAAATATTATAAGTTAAGTTGTATATTCTTCTTAGTATTCGTTTCAACCCATAGTCGTCTACTGCTGGAATTAGGCTTATTCCAGTACCTACTGTCATACATACTCCTTCATGACCTGATCGTCGGATTTAGTGAGATGCTTACCTAAAAGCGTCGAACTAGGGCACTTCAATTTGATGATATCATGACGGCATGGCGATGATATCATCTATACTGCTTTCGGGAGCAATTAATTATGGATCAAAAACACAAGTTACTATTTTTTTCTTTATACGATTTGGATTCGTGTGAGTGGATATGACGAGTATCTAAATGAAGTGTCGTGTTAACTGAAAGGACAGCTGGGCGGTTGACTTCGTTGCGGATGTGCTTGAAATAACTCAAAACATTCGATGTCGCATCCGTTACTCGCATCGCCAGGTGTCAAGCTTTGCGGTAAATATAACGCTCCGGGGGCTCTCACTGGCTACTTCAGAACTAACGATGCGACAGCGCCATCTACTGTTTGCTAAAATAACAGACACCCCACGTTTAGTTACAAGTACACTCGACAATTATGAGTTTTATCATTGCTTATGATAAACATATGTGATTGCATTTTACATCAAAATGTTTTTTTTTTCAAATGGTATGTTATGGTTGTATGTTAAAGGTATGGTAAAACTATGGATATAGGACAATTTAAAAGCTATCTCTAAAATAATATGATAGTATTATAGTTTAAAATATGTTACGCAATTCTAAGAAGCACATCAAATAATTACGTGACGATTTCGTATATCTTAAAAATATGTCAACGGCACGACTGTAGCAAACAAAATGCGAAGTGACATAATAAAATTAACTTAATCTTAAGTTAGCATTTGGGCATAACACGACTTGATCTTAACTTTGTATAAATGTTACTCTAAATAATATTCAAAAATGATTTTAAATTGAAACATGTTAAATAATTTTGAAATGGAATATGTAAACGACTCTGTCGTTTCCAGATATTGCTAAATATAATATTTATATACTTATTCCTCAGTGATCCTAGGAAGCCATTAAAGTTTCAAATAAAAGGACTTGATGTGCATAAGTTAACGAGGATTCAGTACGCGGCCGTCATACATGGGGCAGTGGCCGAGCCATCAATCTTCACTTTATTATAAACACACGCGTCGTCCGAACCATAAACACGTTTAATGTTTTCTCAATAAGCTCTTCCTTATAATATTTTAAGCTCCTTTGATGAATTTTTAATATTTAGATCCGATAATAATATCCTTAGAATAATGATGTGTACACGTGTTAAGAGCCAGTTTTTATTGGATTAATTCAGTGATAATAAAAGATTAAACATTTTATTTTAAATTATTTGTTGGTAATCGTAAGTAATTACTAAAATAATTAAGACAAACAATTGGACAATGTTACAAGATAATAGTTTTTCCATCCACGTTCTACGTTTTACATTATTTTATTTTACTATAACTTTTTGCTACAGTAGACGTGAACATAAATCTAACATTATTCGAGTAAAGTATCTGGTAGTACAAATTGTATAAATCAATGAATTAAAAGCTGTGATAAATAATGAGGAAAGTGAGAGAAACTAATAGAACAATAAATCCAATAATTAAGGTAGAAGATTAAGAGCGGCGTTCATACTTTGATTAAAGCAATTGTATTAGAGGGAAGCTGTGCACGCATCGGAAGGATATCTCATCGCAACACGTGCTGATAATTTCCTATCCCAAATTACGCTTTATTGGTTTGTATATCATTTGTATTCAAGTACAACGACCAGCATGTTATGTGCCGATTTAAGGGACGAAGTTAATTTATAATATCTGATTAAATAATAATTTATTTATAAAGATTATTTGATGAATCAAGCTTAGTAACTGACTATACTAATTTTAATCGATTTAAATAACATAGGCATGTGCTATGTTGGCGAACCGTGGTAGGTGAAGGGATTATCAGAGAGATTAAGCAGGGCTAGCCGCAGCGCCATTGTCGGTGTGGATTTCACGCTAATGAGGTGGTGGTAAAATTTCACAACATTTGACATATTTTTTTGCTAGTTAGTGACACTGAGTAAGGGTTTTCAACGAAAGTAACTTTAGTGCACGTTTCCTACACCTGTTTTATTATTTATTTATACATTAATTATTTAATATTTTTACAAAACACTAATTTTATCTACTAATTTTCAGTCATTAATTCTACATTTAGTCGTATCCGTATCCATATATGTTTTGATAAATAAGGTTTTCCCCAGATATTAATTCCCTAACTGTCGTTGGAATTTTAAATCATCTTCCATCAGACTAAATGGTTACTTTCCGTTTTGATTTCGATTCAGATACGTTTTGACAAAGCAATGCTTATTTGACCTACTTTCCATTCTAAACGTCATCGTTTCGATAGCAGTTTTCGATGTTTAATATCGCACTCTCAACATTAATAAAAATGGTAGTTATGATAGATTTTGTTACCTCCATTGATTTACATTGTAGCGTATAAACTGATTTAGACATAACTTTAAGACATTACAACATTTGTAAAATATAATAATAATAATAATAAAGTTTTATTGTACATTCAACAAATCTGGTTCATTATAACCTTGGCTCCTTTACTAGGTCTCCCTGTATTAAAGGAGCCAATGACTTCCTATAAGTTACATTGCGTATGTACAATTTTTTTAAAGTTAAGCAATAATTTAATAATCTAAAGAGAACAAACAATAGTAACTAGAAATTATATAAAAAAACCTATTATTTATATATTATGTTTTATTAGTTTAATTAAGTCAAGTATATTAAAGGTCATTAATTCGTAACAGCATCTAAAATAGTATTATCGTTGTCGCTCAGAATCACATAAATCTAAGTTAAAAGTTAATTTTGTCAATCCGGATAATTCCTCAAGGTTTAATCAGACTAAGTTGGATGTAATTAATGTTCGCTAAGGGCACGCAGTCTAGGAAAGCTCCGATTCAACTAGCAATAGTCGAGCAAAGTTTTAAGCAATCTAAGAAGCATGATTAAGAAAATAAATGTCTCATATATTAGTAGTCTAGTGTTTTATATAAAATATTCTTTTTATAATTTTAATTCCGTCTCTAACAACTAAACCAGGTCTTTAGTTATACACTATTATGGTAACCTATAATTTAGTAAGGTTAAAATTAATTTATTACTAAGAAAATGTAAAGAAAACTTAATTCATTTTGAAATAAATTATAACCGTTTATGTTGTTAATTTGAAATTGACGGAATATAACAATTAAGTGAAAACATGATGTAAATACTTTAATGTCGTTAGCCGATTATCAATAAATATAGCATTGTTATTATCAAAGCTGGGGTCTTTATTAAGTACGGTTAGAGAGAGACGGGCGGAGGGTACGCGGGAGTTTTCATCCAGTACGGCGGGGGCGGCCGAAAACGCCTTACGTATCGCGCGCGTCGCGATTTAACCGTACACACATACGTTATTTACCTGAAAAAAAAACTGGCACACGAAAATTTTATTTTTTTAAAGCATATTTAATTATAATTGTATAATTTTGTTTATTTAAAAATAACAGATTTTGGTAACTGTGTGAAAAAAAATTTAACATAAAGCTTACTTCGTTCATATGCGTTGAAAACAATTATTAAAGTTGAAAGTTTTGTGTTACTTTAAGTTATTTAACTTGTTTATTCAACTTATAAGACGATTATTTATGGGAGAAAAATTGTTAAAACGTTTCTTTCGTTATAATTAAAAAGTAAGTAAAAACCAATACCAAGTATTTTAAATATAAAGATAAATCACCAATTTTTATACATTCCTACAGTTAAATAAAATTGTGCGAAAAATATTAATAATAACAGACACAATTGTATTGTTAAATAATTACAGATGTATTATTAATTAATAATACATCTTAAATTATTTAACACCATGTATAATTTGTTTACACATTTTCATAGTGCATTAATTTTTTTCTTGAAATCTTCGAATTATTTTTATGTTTGTGGACTATATTTACATGGATTAAAAATAATAGAGTTTTATAAATTTGAAAGAAAATTTACTTTTATGAAATTGCTATTAATACATATAATATTATAGCAATAAATATAACGATTGTTGTATTAAAATAAAGGTAAAAATACATGTACTTTTGTAAATGTATCATCAAACAAAAGAAGGCAACACAAAGAGCAATGGAACACATTTCGCCGAGCGCCTCGCACCGCGTCCTATATTCGTAACGAGATGATGCGCTAGCCTGTTTCTTTTAGCACATCCCGAGCAACACCTTTCACTACTTTTACCAATGTTCTACTAAAACGTTCACATCTTTTAACTAAAGAAAGAAATAGTATCCACCATTTAAACATCGCTATTATTGTTAAACCTTCTCAGGTCGATAAATTTGTCTCGTTTGAAACAGTCCAAGATTTAGATAAAAAACATTGGCGAATATTTGTATAGCCAGAGATCTCTAGGTTATCAATATCTACACGTCCTTGGTAGTAATTGCTTCGAACGAAAGAATTATTTTTTTATTTAGAAAAAAAAATATAATTATTTGAAACGAGCATCTATTCACTGACAATATTCCTCTTTGTAAGTTTATTATATGAAGCTGTGAACAGCAAATACAAGAAAAGCGGACATTATCGACTTTTTATTTTATTGTTTTTTAATTACAACCCCGGTTCGTGTCAATCGATTGCACCTATACCGATAGAACTACACGCTGTAGTCGTACGTAGTTGATTGCTGTTACAACAGAGAGTGTAGTATATAGTAATACTGCTTGAGTAGTTTAAGAGTTAAACTCCAAACTACATATTATTTTGTATTTATTAGTCTTGTTAATTAAATTCCAAGGTTGTAAGTGTGATATAATATTTTTAATTTAACCTTGTTTACAAGCTACCAGTGTCGTAGTTGCGGTAAGACAATTGTGTATTCACGCCGGAGATGTAGATAGCTTGTAATCCCTTCGGAACAACAGGGGTTACTATAGTATTTGTTATTCTCTTCGTTGAAAGAGGTTACCTTTTATTTTAATACGATATTAAATCAAAATACTAGCTATCGCTCAAGTGAAATTAAAAAAGAAAATAAATAATTTAAAATAAGACCTAAAATCATGTTAAAACGGATATCTCTGTCTACCCTTCGGAAGGTTGAGCGTAAGAGATAGTCTTTTAATACAAATATAACGAACCATATCTAAACTAGGAACTTGGCAACCCATTGAAAAAGGTTAATCAAAAGAGTACTCGTTGCCGACTTTCGTATACATGTGTACATTTTGTTGTTAAGATTGCAAAATAAAAATTTGTAGCTTGTAGAATTTATTTCTGGCAAAGTGAGCATAAATTCTATTTTAAGATTCCTTTTAAAGGAAACTGGAAGTGCAATTTTGATAAAGCTTTACGCGATATATTAACAAGATTTGAGTGAAGATGTTTGGCACATGTTATGTAGACAATAGACAAAGAGCACTATTCAGATTGACTGTATAGAATTGTTTGTTACATAGTACATATGTGTGTTGGTTTGAAATTGCGCGCTTGCTTTTGTTACTCATAGTTCGTGTAACGTGACATTTGACGCTAAACTTTACATTACACTCACACTAAATTCGGTCATTTTAACTACTTAGTATATCAAATCAGGACCAAATGAGGATTATTATCGTAATACAAATCATAGAACGTAATTCACGATAAAAAACCTTTTTTTCTCACTTAGAATATTAGAAAAATTAACACCATTCATTTGTTACTTTTTTGTATGTAATATTTTTATACTCATTATGTAAATTATTACGTAAACTTTACAATTTAATTTATTTTACGAATACAATAATTGACTTTAAACAAAAACCTCTCCCTAATTTTAGTACAACATTACACTGAAAAAATATGTGTGCGTTAAAGTGGCGAACTAATTGCAATTGTGTCGTACTGTATCAATAAAGGACTAAGTGTGAAAGTAATTTGGACAGTGAGTGTATCGTACACAAATCTTATGGCAGTATCGAGTGGCATGGAGGTGATCCCTGCTGCGGGGAGCCGCATCCTTGTGGCTATTTTTGCCGCAATCTGTTGGAGCGTAGGTAAGTTTTATTCTATTAACCTGCATCCTCTTTAGATAAACCCAAGGGACACCCTTTTAAATAAAAACAGATATACAAAATACGATGCTGGTTGTTTGCTGTCATTTTATAACGAATTAAAAACGAAATTATCTTATTAGACCGCAGTTAGAATGCAAATATAGCAAGTGTAAGCTGTGAATATAACTTGAGTAAGATATCTTTTATCGAACTTAACCTTATATATAAAATTTTCGTGTCACAATATCAGTTACCATACTGCTCCGAAACGGCTTGACCGATTTTTATAAAAGTTTATATACATATTCAATAGGTCTGAAAATCGGCAACTATCTATTTTTTAATTCCGTGCAGACGGAGTCGTGGACGACAACTAGTTTATCTATAAATTTAAATTCATCACATTATCTAGATTTACTGTTTATATTTTTGCTGAGATATATGATGTTTAATTTATTAAAATGAAAGTCTTGCTTACTTAATATATTTTTTGATTTAAAATTTTTCCTGCGTCGTAACAGCCATACCATTACAAAAGTAATATCCCGGTATACCGCTCCGTTACATTTCAACAATGAATTTTAAATCAGCTATTTCGCCGTTTTTTGCCTTAATGCGATGATAATGGCAAACGGTAAAATTTATAATCAAATTCATTCCGAAAACGAATTATAAATAAATTAATAACTTGGTAAATAAATTTAAAAGTATATGACACGAAAATAGACTTTGCTACATTGAAATACTTTTAAAAGAAATATCTAATGCTTACAATATATGGAATATTACGTTCAAATGATTAGTAAAACAAACAATAAAAAAATAATTGTTAAGACATAGCTTTTCTGAGATCTAAAATATATTCACTACTAAACTATCAAAGAAAGTTCCTTATACCACTTTACAGTACAATTTCATATAAAATCTAAAAGGAATAAATTGTGTAAATAAGCAATACTTTTTTAATACAACCATTTGATTGAATTTTTCCTTAACTTTTGGGTTTTTCGGCTAAAATTACATACCGTGGGTTTCTGCGACCAAAATCATTGTATGAAACATAACGTCATCCTTGTCATTATCTTTGACACAACAGAGGTAACAATATGTTTTAAACGGGAATGTTGATCTCAGAAATCCACGGTATACCGTATTTCATAACATTGATCTCATCTAATCTCATTAATGTGATTACGCAATTAACACGGAAACGTTTAACGATTGGTTTAGTGCATGTGCATTGCATTTATAGTGTGTGATAATACGTTTCAAAATAAGTGTATATCAGGATATGTACAAAAAAAATATTTAAAAAAATCATCCCTACTATTAAACGTAGCTTTGTTTTTTTTTCTGAAGAAATATAAACATAAAACTATTTTTAAGTGGATTTTACGAGCATTTTCCATTAAATTCTATGAAAGTTCTCAAACCAGTTGTTGAACGTAATGTTTGGATCGTAATGTCCCATCTATTAATATACGTATATTACGATAAATGCTTTTTCAACGTTTACTTAATATTTTTTTTGACAACAGAAAGAAGTAAGATTAGGTTACAAAGATTGAATCGCCTAATTTCAATTTTCCTATACAGGTGTTGGAGGACTTCAAAATTTAGAAATTAATGTGCCTAGCGCAGTTCTTGTTGACGAAACTGTAACACTCGAATGCAGCTGGCTATTAGAAGACGAAGAAGCATTATACAGTGTTAAATGGTATCGAGGGAAAGAAGAATTTTACAGATACATTCCAAAAGAATTGCCACATACAAGAGTGTTCCCGTTACCGGGAATCGAAGTTGACGTAAGTAAACAGAATCAGTAATCAGATTTCGTAAATGAAAATCTTAATATTGATGTATAGAGAACCGGATACAAGACCTTTTTTTTGAATAAAGCATTACAGAATAGTCTATCAGTCGGTCCCAAGCAAAAATTGGACAATTTATACGTCCTTCATCGGAAACCGTTTTTATTTGTAAGACTCTATTACTTAGAATGTATTCATGTTATTTTGCCGCTGATTTTGAAATTGTTAATATATAAATGTCTTTTCAATTAAAAACGATTAAATAAATATAATTCAAAAAATAAATAATCATAAATCACTAACAACAATTAAAATCAGAAACAATTAAAGCTGGAGTTTTATGATCAAATTAATTAATTTCATAAAACAAGCTACGATCGGCAATTTCTATTTTTATAATTCACAATATTACAAAACCTGAGCTAAAATAATTGCAATCTCTTCAAAACGATCGTATTAATAAATTAATTAATAACCGTAGTCGGAAGCTAGAGTGGTTTTGTAAGCAGATATTAATGCGTTTATTATACCGGTTCAGATTCCGTTAACACCTTGAAACGCTGTTTAGTGGGGTGGATCAAATGCTGTGCTATAGTAATAGTTAAATGTGAATTGTATTGTACAAGGCTTAGTGCTTGACTGTACAATATTAAACGAACTATACAATATTTTTTATATGAGAAGGGGCAAACGAGCAACGAATCGCCTTAAATGCATATATGTTTGTTTTATGGTCAATAGACTACTCTATTTAAGTTTATTTGTTTGATATAGAATTAAAACTGATTAGCAGTGAATGAAAGTATTCCCAATTGTTAATTCAGTAAAAAATAAAAAAAATCTTTCCCTGAATATTTAATTAAATGAAAACAATCAAATTAAAAAATGATACGAGAAGATATCAATATGTCTTATTTCAATTTTGATTTCAAAGTTGTATTGCATGGCTTTAAATTTTAATAATGACTAAGTAAATGACACTTATCTTGCCGTCATCATTGGTGCAGATATCCCGGTCGGGTGCGCGGCGCGTGGTGCTGCAGCAAGCGACGCCGGCGATGGCGGGCCGGTTTCGTTGCGAGGTGACCGCAGACGCGCCCACCTTCCACACGGAGATACGTTCCGCTCCTTTAGAAGTAGTTGGTAATTGAATATTTGGATGTTATTATATACTTATAAGAGAATTTAACGATGGCTAACTTATTTGAGTGACCACTTCTTTGTAGTGTGCAAAACAGTCAGGAAATAAGATGCCTAAATTGTCTCCGAATACGTTGTAGGAAGTAAATAATACTTTTTACGTGCAGCAGTAGGAGCTAGGGGTAAGATCTGTACAACATTATATGCAACATTTTTAAATTATAATTAAGTATCATTTGAGATTTCTTGGTATAGTACTCCGGTAAAAACAAAAACATGAAAGTGTAGAAGACATTTATATACGATTTTCGTAAAATATAATACATTCTGAACATAACATTTTAGAACCACCGGAATGGGGACCGAAACTAGTCTCCGACCGGTCGTGGTACGGCGTTGGATCAAATCTGCGAGCTACGTGCGCGTCTCCGCCGTCTTATCCACCTGTGAATCTCACCTTCGCACTTAACGGAGAAGAGGTAAGAAATGTTTTTACAAAGGTAAATATTTAGAATCTGGTATGATTTATAAGTAAAAATTATAAGAATAAACAAGGACTTTTGTTACAGATTGATATTGAATCTATAACACACGAGTTACCGCCATGGTTCAAGTGGGATCCACCATTAAAATCCGAATCGACTACAACAGAGCGATCTGAAGATGAAATGAATTTCAATGTTTTTCACGATGAAGAAAACCTGCAGTACTTGGATGAGACGTATATAAATTTACATAAGGAAGAGATAAGGCGTCCATCGAAGGAAAGTTTGAGACCTGTATATGAGAGGACAGGACCCGATAATAGAACCCCGACTGTCGGTGTGGTATCGTTCGGTGTACGCACAGAGGCGTTCGAACGTGGCAGTCTCCGGTTAACGTGCATCGCTAATATATACAATCTTTACGCAGCACGTACAGAATTAATATTTGATATGGAGCAACCTGAAGTTGCTTCGGTTCTCGGAGTCCGTAATAGAAGCACAGGTGAGATTTAATATACAATTTTCTAATCATGATTAAGTACATAATGTTATGTTGGAAAGGATTTAAATAATACATGAATATTATTTTTGCAAGGGCTTATAAAATGACTATGAGGTATTTCTGTTTACGAAGAAATCCA
>NW_013532721.1:1462553-1496363 GCF_000836235.2 Papilio xuthus
GGCTGTTTGGTTTACTGATGTTTCTCTGGCTAAGCGGTCGGTAGTTTTGTTTAGTGCTACAATAAGGACAAACTTTTAAGTAAATTCTAGAAGTCAAAAGCGAAGATTTGAAGACCATAGTGTACAAAAATTCTGGACATATCCGATAGTAATGGGTCAAATCGAAATTAAACTTTTCTTTGAAATACAAAAAATATTGTAAATAAATTAATTATAAAAGAAAATTCCAATGAATGTTACATATTTAATAATAGTTTTATTAATATTTATGTATTATAATTATTATTATTACAAACAGATTATTAAACAATTTTAAAGCAACAGTATTTAATACGTTTCCTATATTTTAATATTTTTAGCAAATGAAAGCTAAAAAATGAAATCATCTTGTAAAGGGACATATAAACTTGTAAAAGACTGATTACTTACGTATGTGTATTTTTTGTTTGTGTTCATTTCAATTACTTTGTAAAATTAATATATGTGTGAAAACTGGTTTTATATTGCCTTCTTTTCCGATGTTTTCCTTGAATTTATGGAGTTTAAAAGATCTATACATTTGTAAATATTTGGGTAGTTATAAAGATTTTAAATATATTAGAAATAAATATAGATGTTGACATTTAAATGAGTTTTATTATTTTTAGAAAAAAATAACTAAGCAATACATTTTACTTAAGCATTCCATTTTCGAGATTACGTTTTAAGATTATTTGCGCTGTCTTTTTGAACATTATGAAAAGCAATTGTTATGTTGTATTGGTAAAAGTTTAACATATGCTTATTTGGTGCCGTCGCGACCTGTCGCCGGGAACCGTGAGGGTAAATGCAATTTAACAACTTCTGCGTTCTTTTGTACCTGTCACTGTTTGCAGCGTTGTGAAAACGCTTCCAATATTCACACAGTTAAAATGAACATTTACACAATTTGTGCTATTTTGTGATTTAAAACTGATCATCAACATTACACGTTACAATTCGTAAGTAGAGTAAGTACAAAAAATTGGTAAGTGTATATAATAAAAACAAACCATGATTGTATGCAAAAAAGACATTTAGCGAAACATAGGACAAACACTCTCCCAAGCCGGGTGGTCGCCGTGGGAGAAAAAGACCAAAACCCTCTAAAGAGTACCTAATATACTGGTGTGTAAATGAACGTTGATATTAATAGAAGGCATGATAGGCGAGTCTAACCTAACCTCAATTTTTTTCTAAACTTACTTTGTAATAAGCGACTATATTTAATATCAATAATAGGCATTAAAAATGATGCCTATTATTTATAGCCTGGGCAGTTTAAGAGCCTTAAGTAAAAATTTTATTTCCAAGAAGTTGTTTAGAAAAAGATTAAGGTTAAGGACCTTCCGCAGGGAAAATTATAAGATGATGTTGATAAATATGGTACATACATTTCTTTTCCTTTTGTGGCTCTATATCAAAGTATTTATCCAATTTCCACATAGAAGCTAGGCATCGTTGGCATTTGTAAGTAATATAAAAAGAAAACTATATAATTCGCTAAAAATTTTAACGTTTACAAGTTACAATTAAATATTCCGGTTCGCTTAATCTTCATTTAATTAATGCAAAGTTTCATATCAAATTGAAAATATAATGCACAGTTTCTCAAAGCCGGTTCAAAGTAAAACTTTGTAGAACTCTGTTCCAGATAAAACAACGATCCTAAAGTCGATTTAAGTTTAATTTCTTGCTGAACGAGCGGTTGATTTCATTCTGGCCTCTTGAAAATAACTTAATTATTCATACTTAAGCAACCGCTTCACTGTTTTGCATTTATAACTTATGTAAAAATAATACGTGTGCTTGATCACTTTTTATCACCATTAGAAAATAAAAAAGAAACGCTACGATCGACAGGAATTTGTAAGGAAAAGTAAAATATCGTTAAAAATTTAGGCTAGTACAAAAACTATATCAAAAATACTCGTACATATATTCTAAAGAATATGATAAACTACCAGTATGGTAAACCACATCATAAATGTGGTTAAGCACATGAGCGATATTGAGAAAGGGTCGCTAGTATTAATAAGACAATTGAAATAGAGCAAAATAAAGGATCTCTCAAGGTCAAATGCAATATACTTTTCGTGTCTTTTGATTTCAAGAACGTTATTTTCCTGCAAATGCTATATCAAACGTGAAAAAAACTCTTGCAAATGACCTGGATACGGCACTAATTAGCCGTGGCGTGTTGCAGGTGACAAAGCTTTCACTTTTCACAGCGACCGTACGGTTTCACAAACGCGTACAATTTCACACCCTGCGGCTTCACTTAATTAACCCGTTCCGGCTCTTTTTTAAATGAGTTGTTGTGCTTTTGCAATTGACCTTTACTTGCTGTTTTATTTTTCACCAGTTTCCAAATATGAATTTCTTTCCACTTTTTATTTTTCATACCGCGCAACGGTAAAGATGACTTGGTAAATAAGGGAAAAGCTATTAGAATTTGCCGTAGGGTAAGCAAATAGTAATCATTTTCATGTATCGTTAGCTAAATCGAGTAAATTATGTCATTTTAGACTAAACAAAAATGTTAATTGAATACGTTACCTTTCTTTTCTCATAAAGAAAAATGTCCTGAAAACTTACAGTTAAGACACTGTATTGCGAAACAAGTGAAATAAATTAAAGATAAGTCATTGTTACATTTAATTAAAAATAAGCCTTTCCAAAATTAAAATATTATTAAACCGAATCCTGTAACACATAATTTTAGAAAGGCGTACTTAAAAAATCAAGGTGAAAGTAATTAAAAGGTGTATTAGTGTTAAATAGGTTAATACGCTCTTTCGCGTGCTACTGACCATTTCGACCGCTGCTTTGGTACTGTGGGTGTTAATTTAATTTGCCACTCTGTGTGCTGTCGTTATGACGACATTAATTTTACGCACGCTGTAACAATGTACATTTAACTACCTCAAGTTTTATTAAATAAAAATTTATTCAATGTCAACAGTAAACATCGTACAATTAAGCAACAGAATTAAATTATAGTAACATAAAAATGCTACTATAATTATTAGTGTGGTTGACAATAGCCAGTGATAGTAGTAGTGGGGAACTATAGAACGCTGATGATGATGTAAGATGCTTTCTTGTTTCTCTCAGATATGGGCTGCAAGTTAGTGTGGAATCAATGAAACGTAAATAACTTCTTAATGTTAACCTACCAAGACCTTATCCATGATAAGATAGGTTTTGCAGAAGTATTCAGCCTTTTATTAATATATATGGTCAAGCTCAAATTGAGTATACTTTTTATAAAATGTAAAATGCAAGGGAAAAATTGTTAGAGATTATAAAACATCATCGTATTTCAAATATTACATAACGTGGCAATAACAAATGTCACAATAAGAATAATCTCATTACCAATGTTAATAAATTATCATAATATGTAGAATTTTGTAGTGTAACAATCACATCTGTATTTGAAACGTGTTTTAATTGCTAGGCTTTGCTTGGACGTTACAAAATTATTATAAACAAGAATACCCTTTTTATGTTTAAATGAATTTCTTTCTTTGAAGAAAATTGTAAAAGAGTTAGAACTTCAAGGGACGTAGTGACCGCCTGAGGCCCGATTGGATTTCATAACGACCCAGGATTTATTCTTAAATATTATATTTTGTTAAATATTTTAGATCTTATTTACTACTCGGCTCAGCTTCGCCTCTTTTCTTTATTAAAAAATTATATTAAAAACGGTACAAAATCTATGATGTTCAAAATATCTATTTATGTCTATATACCGATAGGTAAACATTATGAATTTCTGTTAGACGTGTTCTTAGCACCCTTGTGTTGGTTACATTGTATTGTAATACAGTTTAAAATTTTTAATTTTGCCCTTGATGAAAACCTTAACATATTTTATAGTAGTTTTTTTGTTTAGCATTTTGGTCTAGCTTTAAAGATCTTCGTAAGACATGGCCATGAACTATTTACATATCTTAAGCAAGTCTTAATAGTTCGTTGCATTTTCTAGATCATTTAAGCCATTTCTTTTAAAATTACACTTTGTTTTTTTTTTGCTGAAAATATATAATTACTTATTTAAAATTAGGTTTAACAAATTTACTAACTTAATTAAGTAACAAATAAGCTTTAACATTTTAGGATATCATTAAGATAAATTCTTTTTCACGGGATAATAACAACTAACTAAGTTAGGAAGCGGAAGCATATCAATAACTAATCTTGCTTAATCAATTTTATCAGTCAACGCCAACTACATCTGCCTCTCAGTATACACGTGAAGGAAAAATAGACATTCTGTATTATGATGTTATTGTTTTCGTCAATCTTCCGTATCCTTTGTTTATCCGAGAAAGATGACTTGTAAACAACGAGATTGTATGTTGTATTCAGTAAAACAATCAAATCTTTTTAAGATAATACTTCATGACGTATTCGTACAGTAAGATGAAACATTCAAAACAACCTACTTACATTACTTTGGAAAAAAACATATTTAATTACCTTTATTGACCTTTAGTTTCGTATTAGAGCTGATAAGTCAAGTGATAGGTTGACTGATAGTGATGTCTTAAGAAGCCGTCAACTTTTAATCAACATCACATTACAAATATATTGCGCAAATTCTGTGTACTCGTAAAAACAATGCTTACAATACGAGGAGGTCAAAGGAAAAATTAAAAAGATAAATTAGTCCCTTATCAGTTGTGGACCCATAGCATTTGATGTCTCTGCCGATTATTTTAAGTTAAAGTAGTATTTTAGGTTAAAAACCTTTTAAGTCTTAACAAAACAAAAATATAAAGTCAGAACAGACTAAAATATAAGACCTCGCTCTCTTTGCTGCACTCGAAAGACACGAGGCTGTCACTCGAGAGATTTTATTTTCCAACGGCAAATAGCTCTATGGCATTCGTTGCTTCATTGCCATTTTTGGTAGTTGGTCACTTGTGCTATTTTTGTCTATTTTAGTAACATAAAATTAATTATTCAACGCACGTTAAAATCACTCACTACTCGTTTGATTAATTAATTTAATCGAAATAACAATTTATATTATTGTTTCCACAATAAAAAATACCAACAGGAGATTAATTCGCTTCGATCAAATCGATTTTCAAATATTAAGTCAAGTTAAGAACCAAATTTTAAGGCCATCATCGAAAAATATTTGTATTGAGGTATACAAAACAATGTATTATAATTTCACTCAAAACAATAACAAATAGAAAATATTAAAATAAATGAGTCCATTAAAATGATGTTTTGCTAGTGGGCAACATTACGGAACACAATTTAAATATTTAATAGCGCAGCCGCGCCGCGCTCGCCCAACCAATGCCAACATCCGGGTCACTCCTGCTACTTTCTTTACCTTCCTAGAATTCAAGTTTCAATTTAGATCTGAAAATTTCAGTGGGAAATCTGTAATATGTACTTCTTTTCGTTATTTTCTAAACTATATGTATATAGCTATTTAATTTAAGTACTTTGGAAAATGTTGATTCTTGAGTGCCACAGGTTTACAGTCAGTCTGATTTGGAATATTTCATTACGTAGACGTTATTTTGTAAATGTATCCTTTTTCAAGAAAATCTATTATACAACAAATTGTTATCCTTTAAATAACATCCTCTCTAACTAATATCGATCATTATGTCAGAATTTCAATTACCGCCCGCCATGAACTATCCTGACGATTAGCATTCCGTAATGCTTGCGCACAACAATCTTATAATATTAACAACTTTCAGATACTGTACTAAAGCCACATATTATTTCATAGCAGAGCATTGGCATACGTTATAATGCCAAAGTCTACTCTATATAATCAAGACAATAAAAACAGGAAAAAAAAGTTTTAATATATTTTTTTATTTTTTAGATTTTGAGGACACAAGATCAAAGAACGTACTGGTTTGTTAACGTATCGTGGATAAACATGCAAACGTTGATTTCCATTTATTTAAATGAACATTAATTAACATTTTGCTATCGCTTTAATTAAAATAACAAGGCTGACGCTTGCCAAATCGTTTTTATCTCGCTATTAATAATATTTTGTACAAAGTGTAGTTACAAACGGCGGGCTGCGCGTGACACTAAGGGTTAACAAGTGCGGAACAACTGCCATCTCGCTTCTAGATTTCAGTTACAGTTTAGTGTTTTGTTACACAATTTAATGTTATTGTTCCCGACTATTTGTTGTTTCTGAAATACAGAATATTATTGCTCTTTTTGTTTAGTTAATTGTTTTGTGTCATAACTGAAAGTAAATGGGTACAAACGGAACGGAATACCATAGAAAGAATGGAAGTATCATGTGGATATATTTGAGGAGGAAATTAAGAATGACGGCTTATAATAGCAGAGATGAATGGAAGAGTCGTCGTGTCGTATCATAATTTTGTTGTATGATGTAATAACTCGAATTCGTTGTTCTTATTTTCGATTTTCAGAGTTTGTCACTTCTTAGGAATTGTGATTGTTGAACTTACAAATGTGTTTTAGTACCAAGTCTTTATGATAAAATTAATTTATTATAGTACTAAATATTCGCATTAATTATATTAGTAAGATATAAGATAGCACACAACTATAGTTGTCATTACTAGTGTCGAGTTTGTTTTGTTCTAATGGATTTAGATTGGATAAATGGATGGATATTACCAATAAATTCCTCATTGATAATTTCCGTAGACATCAGTAGACGTCAACATGCTTGTTTTATTATGCCGTGGAATATACAGCCGGCAGTTGTTACTAGGTCAAACTAACAACGTTTAACTTTGAGTGATTTTAATAACATGGTATCGTTTCAGGAAATGGATTTGTCTATGTTAACGATATATTATATGATAAAAGATTTACCAAATATTTTTACTTAGTACTTATGAAATACTAAATTGATAAAAGGATGGAAAAAGGTTACGAAAGGACGTCTTCTTAAGTAAATTCTGAACGAATTCAGTTAGGTTAAAATAAAGAAGTATTATCAGGGTTAGTACGAATGCTCTCGGACCAATCGCAGTAATTTACATAATATTCCTTGTTTCAATTTTGTTTGAGATTTGGGTTTATTTAAATCTTATCAAATTTAGAGAGACAAATCGGTAAAGTTTTTTTTTTTATTTTTATACATTTTGTACACTTAACTTTCTTAATGATCGAAAATGTTGCAAAGTAAAAATTACATAACCTATTATTTATTTCACATCATTAACTTAGATCACAGAAAAAATCTATGAAGAAATGGCTTCAAATCAAATATATTGCATCAAACATTATATTGTCACTAATATTGAAACAGTTCTACAAATGCGTTCATTTACCTAGAGCTTAATAACTATACTTCATATTAAAATTCACGAATTACAAGAATGTAAGTAAAACGAAATGATAAAATCCGTCCCTGCTGTGACATTCGCATCAGGACAATCTCTACGACACGCTCTTTGTACTCGGCGCCATTTTAATTTCGCGACCGGAGAACCCTTCTTTAGCGCCCGATACATTGAAATGAAGCACCGAATTTAATTTCTAATTCTATAATCTACTACTCAGTAAAACTTCATACTGTTAGAAAGAAAATCCGACACTGTGCCGGTGTATCGGCGCAACACTAGCCTTATTAAGATATAACGTTTATGTCCCCTCACTAATCAATCTGACACTTGACTTGGTAACGAAAGCGCGCCATTTGCTAAAAATTATTCTAAGTAATTTTGTCTTAAAATAGATTAGTTGCATTAAAATTACGTAAAAAAAAAATATAAATAACTCGTGTTACTCCAAACTTATTTTGTGCTTGATTTTTTACTTTGTTTCGATGACTTTTATTATCTGTGGTCCCACCTTAAAATTTGTGAAACCAACCCACAGTGCGCCAGCGTGGCTGGTTATGGATTTAAAATAAGAAGCAAAAAATCTTATATTGTTAATGAAAGAACAACATATTAGTTCAAGGATTTAGGTCAGATAGTCTAAGTATGAAAAAACCACTTAACTCGATAACACATTAAGTATAGAAGTAGTAGACTTAGGCGGTGAACCCAACACTTGTAAGAAAGTACCCCAATGGTTTGATGGATCGATGTGAATAACATAAAAAAATCTTCTGTATAGGTCATTTTTCAGTAAATACAAATGTTACAAAGAAAAAAACTTAAAAATCCGATCTGATTAATAAAACGATTTCAAATTCCCTTAAAGGGCCTTCACAAACGATCATTTAAAAGCCTTTTGTAGCGAAAATGCTTTTGATGGAAACCTCCAGACGGGATTACGTTACAGATAATGACAAAATCTGATTGATTATTATTATTATTATTGTTAAAAAAAACTACAAAAGATCATTATAGATTGAATATACATACAAAAAGAAACGTCTATTTCTATTGTACACAAATATATCATTTTCCAAATAATTATTGGACATAAATTTTTTAATTTTGTTTTAGGTAAGTATACCACATCTTTTGAAAGATTTTAAAGTCAATTAAAAAGACGGCTCTATTATTAACATCATCATCATCAGCTCACTAAACGTCCCCAACGAGGGGCTCGGAGCCTACCCTAAGTTAAGGATGATGGCCATAGTTAACCATGCTGGCCATGTGCGGGTTGGTTGACTTCACACATATCTTTTGAATTACTTCTCAGATATGTGCAGGTTGCATCACAATTTTTTCCTTCACCGTAAGAACGTCGGATAAATGTACATATGTAAATCGGAAATCGAAAAACACATTGGTACATGGCGGGATTCGAACCCAGGAGCTGCAGATTTCAAGTCAAGTGCTTGACCACTGAGCCACCGACGCTCCATTATTAACAACTCTACATATCTCTTAATACACTCTACATAACTCTACATCTTATTCTTGATAAAATGTCTACATTAAATTTAAATTTCAATACACTTTATGTGATAAAATACTCGACGAATGTTTATTAAGTTATTGAAGCGGATAGATAATATTGAGTGAAAATATTCTCTACATAATATTCTGCGACGTTGAAGCTTGTTCCCGCGACATAAATAATACATAAAATTGAAATAAACTTTATACGATAATTCATCATTATATTTAAAATACATTATTTTTGATTATTTTGTCTCAGACGTGAACTACATCTCTCGTATGTATGTATTAATTTAGGTGTCACATTCTCCACCGGTGATGATCTAAATACTAAAAAAATATTTCTATGACTTATCAATTACTAAAAATATCTATTGCTCATTATATATAAAATCTATGTGCCTTTAATTTTAAATTTACCTTTGGTTACATAGTCTTCTAAAATTATTTTAAGACCAAAACGTTTTGATAACTACAAGCATGCTATGACGTCATCGGATTCAATTCTAAAATAATTATGCATGAGTGCGTAAAACAATATAACTCTAAGCCGATATTTCGAGTAGATATTCGGTTGAAACGTGAACCCTCACCGAACACATCGAATCGATTCGGTTGATTGACGGTTTGAAAGATTTGTAGTATCTCCATTTTACTCACATTTTCGTAATAGCAAGCAACGTTTCATTTTCAAATGGATTTCGTTCCTGTTAAGACCATATCGTAATAAGTTTTATATTAAGATTAATAAGCATAAGGATAATAGCTGAGGCGACGTTATATCAGTCAGTAATCAAAAATATCAGTAAAAAAAGTCATACCGAAAAAAAAAATCTTTTAGAATGATTTTACGGAACGTTTCCTTCCATATTTTCGTAATAAAATGCACAAACAAGTGTTTGGCAAGTACCCCGATATACATTCGAATTGCAAGCTATGCAAATTTACACAATAGATTTGTGAATAAATATGTATGAAGTTGTAAACAGGGTGCCATTTGATCTCTGCAAATCTGCTGCGTAAAGGTGGTAATGGAATTAAATCTACCCTTGAGATCTAGGAGATGAATCGCTTATTAATTCGTAGAAGGACTAAATATTAGATATTGTTATGTAAAACAGTATAAATTCGTTTTGAACATTATTTATCACGAATTGTTCTATATAATTTACCTTATTATATAATTTTACTAAAACTTATATTTATGTTATAATTAAATTCAAATGTTAAAAATTATTTACTACTAATATTACAACTGTTTATGCAATTCAATGAAAAATTGCTAGAAGAGCCTTTTAAAACATGTAAAGTATAAAAACGCGAAGTAGATCTAAGACACAGACATAGTTAAAGTTTAGCCTAGAAAGAAATATTATACAAGTCAGTTTATGGAATCGAGAAAATGAACAACCAATTTTTGCTCGATTCGATCTTAAAAGCTGTGGCTCATACAATTTTCCCCGAAAACTATATGATATTTGAAGTAAATACTTTGGAACTAAAATGAGCAAAGTGTATATAAATCAGCTTTGAACCTTGAAGTAATACAATTACTGCGACATTCGAACATGAGCGAACCCAGCATTAATGCTCGTGAATTTTGAAGCGGCTTTATGATTAAAGATTTGACTGCGCAGTGGAGCGCGAAATAAACTGAGCCAGTGCCGAGTAAATGCTTTAATTTTATTTACTTCATATGTCTGAAGCAAAACTCTTAGAAGATATAAAAATGTACATATCAATGGATTTATATAAGCACAATAAATATTATTAAAACTTTCATCATATCTTTTTGTCTCTTTTGTTTTCCGGGCTTTAGTTTTGGATTTTATAAGCAATTAATTTACGCACACCTAAAGTAGAATACGTGTAATTAGTAAAAAGAAATGCTTTTTTTTGGTTTCCAATCTGAAGGAACTTTATGTAAAATCGTTTTCAAATGAAACATTTAGATTGCTTGGTAAATTAGGCAAGGCTACTTACCACTCAAGATCAACGTCAGACCTGAGATCTAAAACTTAAACGAGTTTTGCCACTTCTTGTTATCTTTGGCCATCCGCCATCCAACTTTTATATTGTTCTGTAAATTGAACATCGCGCCGTCGCCGTTCGGATACACCGAAACTTTTGTGAATTAATTCAATAGAGATTGCTGTTTGCTTGTACCTAGTTTTCGTAAAAAAGTGAATTTCACATTTTTTAAACTTTGACAAATAAATATCGTTTATTCGATAATACTAATGTCGATTATTTGTATCGAATTTTCTTTGTTGTTTTAATTGCATAGAAAAGTTCATGCCAAATTTCTTTTAGAAATGATGCGTAAATTATGTCGGAGATTTTAGCTTCATACTATCTGCATAAGAATTCCCGTGCTTTTAGAGGTTTTAACACCTAAAAAGTGAAATAAAAATCTCAAGTTACCGGCGTGGATTCTCGGAAGGAAAATAAAAAGCGTTAGGGATACGGCTTATTCTGAAGTGATCGTGCCTTATCTGTGTAAGGCTAATGCGCACATTCTCTCAGCATGAACTCTTAAAATGCAAAAGAATGCAAAGTGCTCCGTAAACTATTCTCTACTTGAATTTCCTTTTGTCTTTAAAAAATTAAAATTCTATTTCCAAAATGGAATTTTTAAACGCATTTTGAAATGAGTCCAATAATATAGTTTTTTCATAAATAGGGAACTTATCCATCATGTTAGGTAGGTATATTATGTCTTATAAATCTGACTAATATTATAAATGCGAATGTTTAGATATTTGAATCGATGATTGTTTGAAGGTATCTCCAGAACGGCTGCATGGATCTCGCTGAAATTTGTTGAGATGTAGACCACAGTCTATAAGAACACATAAGCTACTCATAAAGTTCTTCTTTTATTTCTTCGTCGACGGCGTCGTGGGCGACCGCTAGTATTTTTATATTTCAATTATAAGGACTACAAATTAATCTTTAGTTCTCTTCAGGAACGTCTACATGAAGAACTTTATCTTGTATGCAGTCGGTTAGCATTAGTAAAATCGATAAATAAGGCTACATTACAATTGCTCGTGATTCGTTCTCAGTATCGTTAATAATATTATTTATTTAATTACAAATGTACAATAAAAAGGGGTAAAAAATTAAAAATAACGTATTATTAAAGTGTATCTAGTTAGTTGCTCGCTGCTTTAGCTAATATCAAGAAAACATACACGTTTATTCAAACATATGAATATGAAGACGTGTTAGGAGTCACTTTGTGGTTAGCGAAGTGGCCTTTGCAACTCGCCTTTTGCGCTCTAGTTAACAGTCTCTTCTGGGCGCCGCACTATGACAAATATAGTACTTTCAGTACTTGTACTACAATTGCTATGTGGAAAATAATTTTGAAGATTGGCTTGTGGGAATGACTGAAGATAAAGGTTCACCACTATTCAATAATAATTTATTTTTAATATCATTTAATAGGCAGCGTGTAAAGTAAGAAAACGCTAGAAAAATTACGTAGTACACGATAACCACGGGACTGTAGTCAGAGTTACAGTTTCAAAAATCGAAAGTGCACACTTAGTCATTAAATTGCTGCTTATATCAATATTTTTTAAGATTTTCGTAATTAATATTTAATTTATTAGTACTGAAAACATTTGCAGTTATGTAATTAAGTTTGGCTTAGCCTTTTTAATGATATAAAAATGATTCATCGACGCCTCATTTGCACAATGCCTACGTTCACACGTCTCGATTCGAAATTGGGCACGAACGTGGTTTATCACTATGATCCGGAAATTAAGGAGCGTTCGTTAGTGCTCATTTACAGATCCGTCGACCGCAAATTTAAAGCACCTCATAATATTAGTGAGTAGTTACCAAGATGACATATTTATGTATCCTATTTAAAATTGTTTTGTTGTTAAAACCTTATAACAATTGAATGGTATATATACAAGAACCGCAATTTACATTCTCAACGCGATGTCTTTTGCAGAAGGAAATTATTATCATTAAGACTAGTCGTAAATCAAGCAAAAAAAATATAGCCCTGGCAGACTAATGCCAACTTAACCTTTGAAAATATTAGGTTAATGACGTCTTAAAACAAAATATAGGGCAGTATAGATACAGCTCAATATAGCTAGTTGTTATAAATTAAGATACAGTCAGAAATCAGATCTTCAACTTAAATGAGTTTTGCTTGCGCTTGTTATCTTTGGCCATTCGCCATCTAACTTTAACGTTTTACTCAAATGAACATCGTAAACTTTCTCTTTCATTCGACAATTACAATTAGATTCTAGGCATATTTTTTTCCGATAATAATTAATAACGAAAGCATCGTTGACACGGGTATAGTCTTGTAAGACTTGTTTATATTTTAGAGCTCAAGTTAGCAAATATTTAAACTATTTACATTTTTAAATATTTGCAAATACCATTGAAATCTTTAATACTTCATTGTATATATATAAATAAAAGTTGTTTGATTTTTTAACAATACAATGACATATATCAGAAAAGAGAAGAATATTTTATGTTGCCTTAAAAGCTTGGGTTACCGAATAATAAAATACTGTTTGTTTTAAGAGTAATATGCTATTGGAGATAATTATATAAAATTGCAATATGACTATTTATTTCGTAAAATACTACGAACCTACATTTAGTCCATATTGAAACTTAAGAGGATTTTCTTCCCGATTTTTCCCTTACATCTAGCAACCACGTCAGATTTCAACCAGCCAAGATACGATAGCCGAAGGAAGTCCGGCTCCATCCGGAAAGGTCTGACAGCGAGTACCAGTGAATTGTTTGAAAGTTATTTAACACAAAAGATTCTTGGCTTTTAGCTACACTGCGACATGATCAAATCAATATAAAAACAGATCTAATAGAGCATGGATGTTTAGTTTTTGAATATGGAAAACAAGAAAAGTGTGTCAGTACGGCGGCAAATGAAAGTCCAAGACGCTGCCTACCCTTCTAGGTTACTGGAGTGATCGTCGTGAAAGGCGTTACATTGTTGATTTTGTTGCATTAAACTCGAATAAAAGTACTTCAGACTTGGCGAAACAATGAATACATTTTGACGCAAAGAATGAAAATCCTAAGGATATATTTTAAAATAGTTTTTGTGAAAAAATAATCTTTATGAGTTGTATTAAGGTAATGTACAGTAATTTATAGTACCGTGTAAAGCTTGCGCGATGCTTTTGTTTCGGACAGTAATATTGGCAATGTTTCTGTGTGGCCGTTGCACCAGAAAGTTTTTGATTAATGACACAGAAATGTTGCAGACAAAGCGAAGCAAACAACCAAAAGCGACGCGCCATGTAAACACCACTACGCCACACTATTCCTCGCTATTGTTACAAACAGAATTTATAATATAAATTGTTATTATGGATTTAATAAATTTTTTCGAAGATAATTCCTTTAATATGGCATTCAAAATTTATAACAACATATAAAAATAAATAAATTTAGTATCTTTCACAACAGTACACAACGTTGTTATATGTTTTCCATTTATATTTATTCCGTATATAACACGAGCGATTTTGATTTTATTGATCATGTAAAGGACATAAAGTTCGGTTTGTCCGTTCAGTGGTTGCGAGAGATATTGTTGCCGTATCGAAGCGGCATAACGACAAACAGAATCCACTGAAATCGTGACTTGCATAATCAAATACTTTACATAGAATTATTATCTGTGGAACAATTTGGTTAATATATTTTTTAAAACACAAATACATATTTTGTTGCATTATCTTCTATGAACTCTTTTTTATCATAAGGTGGCAAACGAGCGAGCTGCCACCTGAAATCGCTGAAATAGCGTAGTGACCGTTACCCATAGACATACGCAATTACATATGCGTTACCTACCTAAAGTTTCTCTTTTCTAATTCAATTAATGAAAACAATTAAACAATACTTTGTACCAGCTGTCGCCTACGTCTCCATCCGCGTGTAATTAAAAAAAAAACTTCATTAGTAGCCTCTATGTTTTTTCAGACTATGTCCTACATCTATGCCAAAATTCAGCGAAACATCCTTCCATCCATCCATCTACATATACGTTCGCATTTACAATATTAGTAAGATTATCAGAAGCAATGGTAATCTGTTATATTAAGCTCTGTAGCTCCAATTAGGATGTTGAGTAATAGTAGTGTACCGTTCTTAATTGAAATTCATTGTAGCGATTCTTAACGTTTTTGTTTAGTGGTCTACTCTACTTCTTTTCTATTCTTTGGAGCGACGCAGAGAGATTTTTTGTTTCATGTTGATAATTAAAGTCCATTTTGTTGAACAACTAATTATTAATTGTTAATGTCTCTTTAAGTGTAATTATAACTTGTGTATTTTTAACCCAATATAACTAAATATATATTTTAGTTAAATTTAAAATACCAAAGTTCGAATACATTTAATTTTACGAAAAAAATAGTCTACTATTTCCTGAATAGTTTTTTGAGAATAAACAGCTGCTGCTTATTTCAGTATAATGGTGATAATCATTTTACAGAAACTAAGGAGTCAAGAATATTTATGATTAATAAGATTTGTTCACACATACTCGTATTTCAAAATCCGAAAGGACTTTTAATAGTCCGTATATAAGATTGAGTAAGTATATGACATAACATAAACAACTCATTGAGAAAAAATTATTAAATATCGTAGTAATATGTTTTTAGTCTGTTTTATTTAAACAAAACTCTCGCCTGTAACCGAGAGGGGTAGGCAGAGACCACGGACCTCCATTTCACGTGGCTTAATAAACCTCCGCAATCCACTTTTCGCCATATTTTAATTAATGAATATAATTATAGCCGTTTATTAATGCAGGCTGCATTTAACGCTGAAAAACGTCGGCTATAAGATACAATATATCGCCAGAAGTTCCGACATTTCGAGAACTCGGAGTTGCGCCGAGTCGGAAGCGCTCAAGTTAAATCATACTGCACTTCGCACTTACTACTGTTTCCATTTACTTCATCATTTTTTATTTTTAACTTTTTTAATTTACCCAACTTATATTTATAGTTGCGCATATTTTTGCGCATTAAACGATTAAATTTTGTTAGTAATTTACAGATCTTATATATTGCGCGTGTTTTTAAATATTTACAATTACGACGAATTATATTTAGTATGAATAAATCCACACTAAGTTAAGGGTAACCACTGATCGTCTCTTACTGCGGCATACTAGTTGTGCATAAGATAATATAGCAATCTTATGTGTCCCATCGTTTTAAAAAATTTCACGTAAATAAACAAAAGTTTTCGAAAATGAACCAATCACAAAGAGGTGTTACTTGCTCATTTTATATTTCGGAGAATAATCTTATTATGATCTCGGTCTCTCTTCGTCTTTATAAATGCAGCCCCACAGCTTCCGCGTCAACGGAAGTTTATATTCAAAACTAAAAACCGGATTACTTTTACGGTACAAGGAGTTAAAAAAACTAGCTTTTTTAAAAGTTTTCCTCGTCCAGTGAAACGACCGAAAATAAAACGAAAGCTCATACTTCTGTATGAATCCTCGACCAACAACGTGAACGAGAAAAAAGATTATGCCACTCTCTCTCCTGGTATTAATTAAAAAAAAATTTAACTCATGATTATTATGTATTATAATTAAGTCAACATGCAATTCTGCACTTATTTGAATAATGTATTTTGTTCTTTTTCAGCACTTTTTTTGACCTGTTATCATTTGACACTTGAATTGAAGTTAAGCTACAGAGAAGCTGTATAATAGAAAAAGGAGTAACCTAAGTTAAATACATGTTTTTTAAATTTTAACCGCTGAAATAAATATAGAATAATAAACCTAGTAGTACACAATGCTATTGTTATAATAATATACCTTGCGGGGATACACTGTTTTGCAATTAGAACTAAATCCTACAACAGTATATGAATAGGTTTCCACTGTGAGATATTTGTCCGAAATGTTTGCGTAGGTTGAAGATTATGAAAAAATATGTGTATTTTAGTCTGCAAAAATCTTTAGAATTTACTGTCTGAGGGTCAAAAGGGTTAAAGGGCAGTGGGGTATGACGCAAGTATATGATTAAACATATTTTAACCTTTTTAGGATTTTAAGAAATGTTTCTAACGACGCGATTTTAGTATTAATTTTAAGTCTGGCATTTGTAATTAAAGCTGTGTCAAAACAATTGTAGTGTTTAGACTACGCTACGCACATATTACAGACATAATTTTTCGACATAAGTCTGTACTATTTTACTTGGGCGGATTTTTATACAGCAGCTGACAAGACACTAGTGAAGCTATCGTGTCGCAATAAATCTTGCAGTGACACGCGTATATGTACATACAACAACATTCGATGTATACACAGGATGTTACATATTTAGTGCCCTAATCTAATAGTACCTTAACATTAAATATACAATTTACAAAATTAATATCCTAGTTTGTTTTTGGCGACGAATTTCCGCTTTACCGATTTGAGACCGTTCTATAATACTTATCCGGTTTCTTCGAAACGTGAGAAGTTAATTAACACGCAAATAAAGTTACGTAAAAGTAATTTAGACAATGCTTTATTATAACTAAAACGATACATTTACAAAAAAAATAACAAAATGCAAGCGTATAAACTGAGAGAACATAAAGCTTAGAGACACAGTATTTACTCACATGTTGGTATGTTTAGGTGTGGATGGAGCGAGAGAAATGTGTCAGGGTCGTACAAAATAGAGATCTTTGTAGTGCTTAAAGTACTGCTAATGTGTCCATTCTTTTATGGTTAGATTATGAATTTATTAATATGAGTATACTTGGAATTAGAACTAACAACTAAAACAAATATTAGATCCTTCAGATCTATCCGATAATTATTTTAATTACTTTCTATGAAATGAAGCACTACAAATATATTAGGTATGTTTTTCGATTGCCATTTTTTTTTTATCGATAGGTTGAGTTAGACCCAAATGGGTTAAAAATGGATTGAAAATACAGCGGCTAAGTAAAGATGGTTCGAGATCGATATCTTACTAATATTATAAATGCGAAAGTTTAGATGGATGGATGGATGTTTGTTTGAAGGTATCTCAGGAAGAAATAGTCTGGAAGACCACATAGACGACTAAGTTGTTTTTAATACCACGCGGAGGAAGTCGCGAGCGACAGCTAGTTTAGAATAAATGAAACTATGAATTCTAAAATATGAAAAGAATCTTGGATGCGTAATAAGTAGTGAAGTCTTACTTTACTGCTTTTGTTATTTACTGTACTTGTAAGAAACTTTATTAATATAACCCACGTATAAAGCAAACCTGAAATGTAACTCCTGCACCGCGCGAACTCGCTAAGCTTTCATTTTGCAAAGTAAAACATTTTGAATTTAATAACTTTTGTAAAGCGTTTTATCTTTTCATTTATTTAGTTATCGAATATAAATCTTACTTCATACTAATATTATAAATGCGAATGTTTAGATGGATGGATTTTTGTTTGGAGGTAACTCCAATGGTAACTCCAAGGCTGCACAGACCTCGCTAAAACTTGGCTCAGATAGATGTAGAACATAGCCTGGAAGAACATAGGCTAATAATTAAGTTTTATTTAATTCAGCGTGGAAGGACTCGCGGGCGACAGCTAGTATTGCCGTAAATTCTAAATAACTTGATATATTTTTTAAATATTAGATGTGTGAAATTTGAAAACGTAATAATTTGTTAGAGTTTTTATATTAAAGATTAATTTAGACTTTGATGTTATTAACTTTGAGATTACAGAAAACATACTTTTAAACCTACCATTTAAATGAGTTGATGACAATTGTTATTTTAACTTGATTTTAAAACCGTTTTAGTTCCCACGAGCACCATTTATTATTAATATATCGTGAAAGCAAGCCGCTTTGTCAGATCCCTTATAATTTGCAAGCTCAAATCTCTTCAAACATTTGACAAATATAATTAAATTGCTTTGCAAGTTTACAGTCAAGCGAAATTAAATAGTTTCTATACTAAAGGAAATAAATTATAACATTACTATTTGGGACACCATTTTGTAATGTTAATCAATTTAAAAAGTTTGTAGAAAGGAGAGATTTAATTTTACGCCTAAAAACCTTACACAACGTATGTAAGATTCTAATACGATCTACATAAAAATAATACTTAGAGTTATGCGGCTAGTCGCAGTAGTGCTAAAGGGGACTTAGAGCATAAAGGAAAAACGGACTTAGGTCTTTATGGCCTACTGCGTGCTAAAGAGTGTGTGGAACCAATTAAATTTGTATACCCATGACCAACCTTTTATGATAATGTTAGTATAACATTATTATGTAGTTATAAATTCCTTATAAACCGTTATTCTATTAACCCGCCGTGACTCCGAGTTTGTTTTCTCACATTAATATGAAATTACGACCAATGAAAACACAAACAAGCGCTGACCGATGAAAGATAAATATACCAAGTATTCGGGTCACAAGAATGTATTTTATTATGTATTGTTGTAATATGGCAAATAAAAAACACAGTTATAAAAATAAACGAAACGTTTTATTGAAATTCATCGGTATTACAAATGCACAAATTAATAAAATTGAAGTGTCTGTATGTAATATCGAGAAAAAAACATATTTCGTTCACGTGATTTATTTGGATTGCTGATGAAATGCCTTTTTTATATTTTAATATGAGTTTCTACAAGGCCGCGTTTTTTCGGGTAATTTTCGGAACGGCTGGACCGATTTTAACGGAACTACGACGAGAAGGCAGCTGATGCACGAGAGCATATTATAGGTTTATTTTTTAATTCGGCACCGATGAAGTCACGGGCGACCGCTAGTACGCAAATGTAATTAAAAAACAAGTGTTTCTGTTTTTATTTTACTAGCCGATTTTATGGTGAAAAACATTGTTATTTGTTAAATAAGATTTATTAATTTTGTTTTGAAAAGATGAATATCCCCAATAATATAAATTAGCAACCATCATTATTAAGTACGGTTAACAAAATCGACCATCAAAATTATTAGACGTGAAAAATACTGTACAAAGAATTATGGAACTTTTAAGAATTGTTAGGATTGCCATTGAAAGTTACACAATAAGAGTTTCTTTTGTTTCGTTAGCGGAAGCTTTGTAGAAATTCAGCTTAGCGCAGGGAAACGTCCGCCGCAAACAAGCGAACGACGAAATGTTTGTACAACGCCTGCCTGATAAGCGGAAACACAGAAACAAAATAACAAAATGTAACATTGTTTTGTTCTTAAAAACTTTGTAAATACTAAAAAAACTTATTCATAAAATCTCAGAAAACATACTATAAAATGAGCACATCAATAAATATACTTATAAATACAGATAAATATAAATTTATACATTTACATTTGTATATATATAAACGTTTGAACAATTTTCTTGAGCATAAAAAATGTCGAATACTTTAGATTATATCAAAGAGTTTTAGTAACTTAGCCGAAAGTAAAATTAACATTTTTTTATGTTAACGAAGGACATAAAAATGTATATGAAGTTCTTAGCAATTATTTTCAGGGGTAAAAATATTAAGAATATGTTACGGTAGTCAAAATTAGAAAATGAAATTTAGTCTAATATGTTTCATTTCAACTGGGATTCTAATCGCAGCAAATAAATCAAGTTTCTTTGACTTCATAAAGAATATTATATATCTTATTCCACCTTCCTGTGCTAATTAATTAATTATTGCATTCGATTAAAGCCTTTTTAATTGAAATAAAAAATTGTTATTTTATTTAAAATCAAAAACATTTAATTAAGACCGTAAAGTCGGATACGAATCTTTAGTTATTACACAACTTTCAAACATAACTAACGAACGTGAACGAACAAGTCGAAGTGAAATTCGAAAATGTTATTTTAGGTAGATGCGAGTTTTAATTTACCACTGCAGCAGAATAATAAAATGAAAAGTCTTTAGGAAAAAACAAATTTTGTCATCGAATCTTGATTGATATTTTTAAACTATTTTAAGGTTTTTGTAACGGACTATGATAAGGATATCTTCCGCATTGCGTTTCGTGTTTCATATAATTAACATCGATATTCTCAATAATTACATACACAATAAAGAGCTGTGCAAGCCGCAATTATGACTATTATATGTCAATTCAGTGCGTAATAGACATTCATTAGTTACCGTATGCATTCTAAGACGTCCTGGATAACAAATATTTATTAATGAAAAAGAATAAATAAATACTTTAGAACAATTCAAATATTGGGTTTAATTTATATAATGTTTATTTATTCCTGCTACAACTTTCTATATATTTACTTACAATATATAAAACTTAAAAGTATTACATATATAGATTTATATAAAGATGGATATAACAAAAAAATTGTGAAAGGTAACTAATATATTGGTAACTCGGATATATTTATAGCTTCTGTCATCTTTATATATTTTATGCTTATATAACATACTGATAATCGAAAATATAAATAATAAGTACCAGTAGGTGCTGAATTTTTGCTTGATTTTTTATTTCTTCATTGAAAATCAAATCAAAGAACGTAAATCAGTTGCGAAATTTGGAACAAAGTTAGTTAGTACCAAACCTCAGGAGTACTATTACATAACTTAGTTTTGTAACTTAGGTGTATGAATTACGGCCATAGATAAAGGGGTAATTAAATGCTATCTTAAGTTCAAAATAAACGCTTATAATAATTACAATATTGTAAGCGTTTATTCTTAATTTATTCTGAATAATATTATTACGAATTACAAATAACATTTTCTAATGTTAGTGTTTTGTAAAATAAATCTAATCTTTGTTCTTAGATTATCACTTTGACTGAAATTAATGTTTAGGTTGTAATTATTTAAAAAAAAAATCAAGTTATGAGATTTTGAAATAAAAAATATAATGAAGGCAATAAGTTTTTGAGACACAGTTAAATATAAATACACACAACTTTTCTTTACCACCTCACAACAAAATCAATACGCGCAAAACCTTTTAATGAGAATGAATATGTTTCGTGAGTCTTAAATTATAAATACTCACGAGTTTTGATAGAAGATATTACCGGAATAGCCTCGCCTTAGCAAACTATGACCAGAGGGAGATAGTTTTATACTTTCTAGACTTGGTTAAGCAAGCTATCAAAACTCTACAATTAAACTTCTATAAACTTTTAATATTGAATAACCACGTTTAGAGTCATCCTTATATTTTGAACAGGTATATTATAGTGAATTTATAAAACAAAATACTCTTTCAAATAATAATAAACTTATGTGCAATTAGTATAATAATATACAGGTCATCATAATTACCCATGGACTGGCTATTGTCCGTGTGAAAAAAAACATAACAAGTAGCCTATATAATCTTCCAGATTATGATCTACGTCTATGCTATTTTAATAGGATCCGTTGAGCGTTGCGGAAGATATGTATCTTCTAACGAACATTCATTCATCCATCCATCCATCAGCCCATCGAAACTTTGGCATTTATAGTATTAGTAAGAGTACATACGTTTCCCCGTAGAGGCCCCCGAGCTTATCCTATATTGGGAGTACTTAGGTTTTAGTCAACCACCATAAAATATATTCTGATAATAAACGACATTGTTGCCGAAATTATTTTTTCATTACACTTCATATAATAACGGGCAATAATCATATATTTTACGACACAGGCTGGGTTTTCCCAGAAGCTTTTTTATTTTATGTCATCCGTCCTATTAAAATATCACACACTATTGGCGAAGGAAATCAGGTAGTAAGTTACTAAATTACTATAGCAAGTCGAAAGCTTAACTATGTATTTATCGGTATATAGTTGAGATGAACACATTTTTATATAACGCGATTTGTAATCCATAACGGTTTAGAATAACTTTCGCTTCTTGAGTAAATTTAATTTGCACCGTATTAGAATTGGAAAACAGATAAAGAGATTAAATTCAGTCGTCAAGTCGGAAATTACTCTGCTGCATAAATTTTACTCCATCTTATCAGGTGTAAATGATAATAAGTTGTTTAAGCCCGGTCCTTTGGTGGAACGGAATTTAATCTATGTAAGCTTGAGTTTCGACTGCCAAAACACGTACAAAAACAATAAATATACTTATTAAAAGAATGAAAATAAGAGGAGAAACATAATATTTTATTTAGTAAGAGTATAGTAAAAAGAAAGGAGAAAATTAAAATATATATAAAAACTTTTTAAAATTACTTACTGAAGATAAATTATAATATAAATCATAAGGATTTATTTTATGCAAAACAAACGAAACATTGCTTAACAGCAATAATATTTTCGTTTAAGTTCCAATATAAATAATTTGACAATCCGTGTTGTTAACGGACCAACAAGATTTAAATTCGTATATTCAATATTAAAATGAATTATCATTAATGTTCCTCTGTTTTTGTTCAGCAACAGCATTCGATAGTAATGTAAAATGTAAATATTTAACTTCCATAGTATATAATATTGATGCAATAAAAATCAATATTATTTATGTACAGAAAACATCGATGGAATTTGAAAATCAAAATTACTAAAATAATATAAAATATAAAAAAATATTTTGAAAAATTTAATAATTAAGGCTAATCCTACATATTATAATTCTATATAGACATTTGTAATTTAACTAATCAACTGCTTATAGAACAGTAATGTATCAGTAATCAAAAGGCTTTCATCTGATAATACTGTCATTGTTAGGCTGTTCCAATCGGAGAACAGTCTAAAGCATTCGGGGAAATTTAATCATGCTATTACGTATAAATGAATTTCTAATTAAAATGCGTCTTCACAACTACCGAGTGCATAATTTATGTTAGAATAGTAGATATATTAGAGACCTCTACGTTCATATAAATAAATTTCAATTCAATTTATAAGTTACGAACACTAATCTATTGTTTTTAATAGTTTTAATTATAATAATAATAAACTATTTAATAAAACTAATTAATTAAACTACCAAAATAATACTATAAACTATATACTAAAACTAAACCAAACTAAAAATAAAACTAAATAATATAAAAAAATAAAATAAATAATATAAATAAATTGTTATGCTTTCAAATAAAATAATTAATATAAAAATGAATCGATCAATAATCATCATCATCAGCTCACTATACATCCCCACCGATGGGCTCGGAGCCTACCCTATGTTAGGGGTGACGAGGCCATAGTCAACCACGCTGGCCCAGTGCGGGTTGATTGCTTCACACATATCTTCGAATTTCTTCTCAGATATGTGCAAGTTGCATCACGATGTTTTCCTTCACCGTAAGAACGTCGGATAAATGTACATAGGTAAATAAAAAATCGAAGAACACATTGGTACATAGCGGGATTCGAACTCAGGACCTGCAGATTGCAAGTTAAGTGCTGAAACCCCTGAGTCACCGACGCTCTGGGATCAATAATAATTGGTAATAATTTCTTTAACATTTACATTCCATTTCATAACCAGTATGGCAGTAAAATAAAGCTTTTCCCCGGCACGAATGTAAACAGTAGTTCATACAAATGAATTTACCATTTCGTATTTCTCTCGTGGATTTACTTTTCTCGTTTACGTTCGTTAGTTGGCATAAGGACTACATAATAACAATTTAAATTAATTAAATAAGGCACAAACCGCAATTTTGTTCAATTTCTACGGCAATTCTACTTTGTTTGTTGTAATTACAATAAAACTTTCTGAAATATAATTTCTTTTAGTATTAAACGTTGACCTTGAGATCACGTGTATTTATTTCGCCTCTGTTTTCGTCTGCGAGGAATGAACAAAAAACAGGATGAATACTAATACAATGCGTAATTTAGGACTACGTTCTATATATGTGCAAAATTTTACTAAGATATGTTGAACCGTTGCAGAGTAAACACATAGAAACCATTATGATATGAAGTTCTAGGCATATCATCAATACCAATAAATCTTCAGCCGTATATTATAGTTATAAACGCAGAAGACCGAGTAAGAGGATATGCGTAAGAAGAAATGATATATGTATATACATACCACGGTTACACTTCGTAAGGAAATGGACAAGAAAAATATGTTATACTTCGTAGTCAAAATCACGATTATTCACAAATAAATATTATTATTAAAACTCACCTATTGGACACATACGGATTTACAATGAATTGTTTAGTCATACGTCTGAATTGTTGACGTCGTTAAGTGTAGTTATTTAATGTTTTCAGAGCCGCTTTGTTAAGTGAAACAAACTAGCATCCATTATGTATGAGCCGCAATTAATTATTCCTTAATTACTTAAAAGCTCGTTGCTCTTGTTTATAAAATATTAAATTAATATGATAATATTCTCCTTTGTATATTTTGCATAGTACGTGTATATTCTAATGTTTTATATTATTCGCTTATAGATATTCAACTTAAGAACTTCGGTAAAGAAACTATATAATGTACACTACCGAAGACCTTTTTTATTTTACAATAGTAAAAGCTGTGGGGAACACTTAGGTAAATGGTAAAATGTTTTTTTTATTCGTTTAATCATTAATAGGCAAGCAATCTTGCCGTGTCCTATGCTCCAATATAACAAGCAATCTTACATTACTCTAACGATTGAGTAATGTTTATTTAACCTACTTTTAGTAGCTTGGAAGTGAGATTTTTGAAAGACAGAGAGAGATGAAATAAAAGAGGGAGAGAGCGAAATCGTCAATAGCTGGAAGTTTCCAATTTGGCATTTCGTTTTTCCGCCCGTTAGCCGGATTAAAAAAAGCCAATCGTCAGGAATGAACGTTTAAAATTTATGTCAAACCAGAATTAAATAACTTTTTGTTTGGCGAGACTATCGTCCGTATTTCACGGCTACAAAAATGGCAGCTATTTAACAACGAAGCACTGAAATGACTTATTTATATTTACTTCACAGTTAATTTTCCATACTATATGTAAAGAGAGACCACTTAAGGACTGATATATCCTTTCATTAAGAAAACTAGTTTTATAAAAACTTTTATATAGTATAGGTTTTATATAGAACTAAATATCTGATACGAGATATCATACATTAGTTTAAGTTAAAGTTAGCGGACAAAAACAGTTTCTAAGGAACTTTAGACATGTCGAATCTATTTGAGACTAGCTGTCGCCCACGACACAGTCCGCGCGGTTTAAAAAAAATATTAAATGTGTGTTCTTCTAGATGATGTTCTACATCTGGGCTAAATTTCGTCGAGATTCCTTCAACCGTTCTGGAGATACCTTCAAACATCCATCCATCCAAACCATTATACGAGTATATAATAGTAAGATTCGAGAAAATGGAATATGTTTAAGTTTAAGAAGTTTGCTCATAATTTTATCTCGTATTGAGTTTTAATTGTGTTCCAAACATGTCAATGAACAATTTATTTAAAATCATATATGTATATATATTGTAAGTTATAAAGGTGGTATATTTATTTAATAAAGGCGAGTGGTTTCTCAAACGGAGCAACAGCACTAACAGATTATTTGTATTCAGCTCACGTTGCTTTTAGTGAATAGGATTGTTCTGTTTCTACTGTTGCTAGTGCCGCAGTATGTGTCCCACTTAGTTGTACACATTTATTTTATTTCAGCTCAAAAATCTCATACGTATTTAAATCGCAAAAATATTGCAGCATAATTATATTATTAACTTGGGCACAAAAAATAGTTACTGTAGTCCTCGACTCCGTCCGCGCAGAATTAAAAAAAACTTAATTAGTAGCCTATGTGTTTTAATTAAGATCCCATCAGCCGTTCTGGAGATACCTTCAAACAAACATCCATCCATCCATCTAAACGTTCGCATTTATTATATTAGTAAGATTAACAATTGAACAAATTAACACTAAATGATTAAGTAGAGGATAAAAATACTCATTAAATGAATATACAATTTACAAATACAGTTATCTCTTAATATATAATCGGAGAAAAAAAATCATGATGCAATTCTTCTATGATTTTAAAGCTTACGTAAGATTTATCCAGCCTATTGAGAACAGAAGTTAATTCTACGTAACTTAATGTTGTAAGCACACGCATTGAATGTCGATCGCACAAATGTATTGTGAAAAAACGGTAAAGTGAAATTTTCTTTACCCCGGTTACAGCAATCAGGTCACGAACTTTCACGACTAAGTGTATTGTGAATACAAATGTTACTAAATTGAAATATTATTCACATCAAAAATGTTTTGGTTTATTTATGTGCATTTACATTATACCATCAGTAGTTTAGACGTATCTAATATTTACAACATGTTTAAAAAACTTTAGAAACATGTTAGTGGATTAGAAAATGCACAATCTCTTGAAAGAAACAAGTGAAAGCTCTTACACGCCTAATCAACATTCAAAATAGACTCTTTACATAATAATAAGAATAGAGGTATTGTTGCAATGTCAGAATACCACAGAAGTACAAAATACTTGGCACGATTTCTGCTTGCAACAAATGTTTGCTCATTGCACGTGTGTTTATTCTGAGTATAAGTAAACTTCGACTTGATTTCTGTTTGTACCGTTTCTTGCGATACATGAATGAGCAATAGCGCTCATGTTGCGCTTACGAAGGATCACTAACAAAACTTTATAGACCAATTTGTGAAGGATTCAATATAATATTAATGGCGAGTAAAACCACAGACTAGAAATTCTGTTGTTTATCTAAAATACGTAATCAAAGTTGTAAATTTGGTGAGGAATAATTTATTAGTGATTTTTTTATATTTGATATCTTTGAACACGTTTCATATAACGCTTCGTCAATACAATTTTTTGCACGAAGTCTCACGGGAACGTACATTTCACATTTTTGAAGTTAGCTAAATATAAACTGGAAAATAAGGTCAGTCTGGTGTTGGCTTACTGTGTTTTTGATTTCACCTACGTCAGCATTTAATGAATAACAAAGATATAATTTTAATTTATGAAATATTGGTGGATATGTGTCTTAAGATACCAGTATCCTCTTCTATCGCACTCGGGGTTGGGCACCGAGGTGATTTTCATACGTCAAATCTTACATAACCCTTTCTTCTACCCAGACTGCAGGTTCTCTTTGGATGATTTCTTCCCAAAAATATAAAAGCTATGTGCAATAGCTTATTTAAAATAATTCACTACAGAATGAAATAAAACAAAACAATAGATAGTAATTACATAGCTTTTAAAACCAACTAACGAACTCGTACAAAAACGTGAAAGTGTTCCAAATACAAAATTATAAAACCGGCGCAGGTTTCATTTTATCACTTCATTGGATTTAAATGTAAACAAAGCAAAATAATAAAAAAACTGTAATCAAATAGACAACATATCGATGTTTCGAATCCACGAGTATTACAAAGCCATTTTGAAATAATTAAATATACATGTAGTATTCGATTTGTGACAGACTACGACGTAGACATCTACGACGCTACGGTGTTACACCTAAGCCGCTACGCCGCAAAACTACTGCTTGGCTGGTGCTACTATTGTAAAAGTTCAGGCGAATTTAATTGACTTGTCGTGTTTAAGTTTGTCAACTTAAATACATCGAAGGATACGCTTAGTGCAGGATATAAGTTAAGTTTTGCAATAGGAAAATTATATTTGTATTTACTTCCATTTTGGTACCTAATATACTTCTTTTAAACTAATTCAGTTTATAGACAGCGAGATGTAAATAAATTAAACAACGTAAACTCGTGCAGCTCTTAAAACATTTCGCACTACCCTCACTAGCAACCATTTCACCTATTTTTGTTAACTCGTCGTTTCTGCCGCCCCGTAATGAATTAAAGCTTTCTCACGGCAAAAAGTGCAAATACACACTTGTTTTACAAATTATACGAATTTACCATTTCATTTTTGCATCTCTCGTCCTAGTTGCTTATAAATAAATCTGTTACAAAATACCAAGATCTATTAGAACAGTGGCAGAACCCGCTTTAACATCTTCGCACGAATTGGCCAGGTTTGCCCGGTGAAATACAACGACCACGGAGAAGACAGGCGTAAAGTCAAAGAAATGCCGCGTTTCGTCTGATGAATGTAGTACCGGAGGCCCAACCCGGGTTCGACTGTTCAGTTCAAAACGAACAGCTATAGAAGGATAAAAATGCCATGCTTTGAGACTAAACAAATGTCTTGATTAATTCACTTACAAGTAATAAAATAAATGATATTTCCTATTAAATGATTCCGTTCAACTGCTCGCAACAGAACTAAGAGTTTCGTAAAGTTTTGAAATCAAAACTCAAAAACTTTAATCACCTGAAAGTTTAGAGAAGCCGTTAGCCAAATCACTGGGGAAGTATTACCGAGATTCGCCCTGGATTTATGAGCAATAAAGTATCATTCAACTTAATGTAATTTATTAAGACCTATATTAAGTGTTAAATTAATTCTGTACTTAATACGGAAATAAGATATTTAGTTTGTACGCAAATGTGAATACTCTTCGATTACTTTACTTAAGTCTGACTAATCAGCTAAGGTTCTGAACTGGGTTCTTCTGCGTAAGGTCTATTTTAAATTAATATATGTACCAAATCCGACAACATTTGTTATGTTTACGACTTCACTACAATCTACGAAGAATACGGCGATTTTACTCAGACTTCTATCAGCGTAGGAGATAAATTGTCAAACAAAGATTTCTAAATATATTTTATTTATTAAGGTTATTATTATAAGTAAAAAAAAGACATTTAAATGTATAATAAGTAAGAAAGCAATGTACAAGCTAAGGAAGCAAATTGAATTTATTGTGGTTTTCATCTCTTTATCTGTTTTTCAATTCTTTTGCGAAGTAAATTTAATTTCGCCCAGAGGAAAGTGAAGAACATAAGGTTTAAGTAGATTACTTAGAAGCGACGGGTTCTTAGGGCGGCAAGACTGCAATAATTTTTCCTTTACGAATGTTCAGAAATCAAATGCGAATAAGCTGTGATGTTCTATGAGAGATATTATATCCTAAACATGAAAATAATACTTTAAATAAGTTAAAAACATAACATACGGAGAAAGAAGCAAGAACTATTTATCACTACTTGGATAGCCAGTATTTCTGACGTTATCACGTAAGCACCGAGTACTAAATGGCCACTAAAAAGGTAACTGCGACGTAAAAGCGTCGTTTATAACCCTAAATTTTCTAAAACTATTATTCAATTTGAACACGTACTAACAACTTATCTATATAATTTCGTAAGTGCAGCAATATGTTTCAGGAAACGTAAAAAGTATATTAAAACATCTATAAATTTAAAGTCGTATATATAAAGTCAAGTATTTAGACAACATGAAAAGATTTCTAGTACACTTTACTCATCTATTTCAAACATAAAGTTTGAAGATAGTTTGGCAAAGTACAACACACTTTTTCATTCCAAAGAATTCCTAAATGTAACATTTAAAAACAAATGTTAAACACTACTTCAATTTATTTTACAAAACGGCAAAGGAAACAAGAAATATTTTACTCTTTCACGTTTTTAAAGAATGAAAGCAACCTCGTTAGTCAGTAAACAATAACACGGCGAGTCATTACTGGAATACAGACTAAGACCAGCCGTGGATAAGATTCACTGTGATTAATTTACTTGACCTTACCTATAAAAATAAAATATATTAGAGACTTCCACTATAAAATAAAAATTAAATATAACTGAACGGCAAATAGTAATAGTAGTATAGAAATGACACCGACTAATTAACAAAGAATTCATGAAGCAATAGATGATTGTCCACAACCAAAAGAGTTCTTGTTTTTAATTTACTTTGTTTTCTCAGTGTCTTTTGTGCTAAGCTAAAATAAATAAAACATAGTTTAATTGGGTGAGGTCCCTTGGGTAACAAAGAACTGTAATTTTCGCTAACATTAACTAGATGGGACCTAGGGACTCGCCTACGCTACCAAAAGAAACGATTAATTATGTAAAAGTACCAAAGTCCTTCCAAAATTTTAGACAAAAACTTCCAACAATCAAACCTAATCTGATAAAAGTCAAAAACATTATTTTATTACACGAAAAATATCTTCATATTTCCTTTTTGATAAATTAGAAGCCTCTTTAGTATATATTCCGCATTAATATTGAATAAAAAAATGATATGTCATATTGTCAATCCTGATGTGATTGATCCCTCGAATGAGATATTGGAAGAATTGTTTCTGTGAAACAATTCAATGGTTTATATACGCTGATTTTTTTCTTTCTTAAATTTATGATAATATAAAAATAATGAATAAAAGGTGTAAAAGATTAATTCAATAAAAAAGGTAACTTATAGCCCGCCAAAGTGTGATACGAATACCATAGTTACATAGACAAAATAGGGCAACTGACAAGTGGGTTACGTAGATTATAATTACTATATTAATTACTAACAAAGTAACTAAATAGTCAACTGGCATCTCAGTTTAACTTTTACAATCCACTTAGCGTTCTAGTTCGCTTCCGTAAACTCGGTTAAATCCACGGCAGCATTTGAAGTTCAAAATTTATGTAACTTGGTAATTAAAACAGTTTCTGCTTCATGTAACAGAATTCAAAACTTTTGTGCGTGTTTAGTACGTTTTAAATTAAATCTTTGTTTAACTGTTTCTTAATCAAAAATATTATAATCTACATATATGAGTTTATTACGCTAGATGGTAAAATTGAACCAAGTTAATAAAAACAATACTCATAAGGAAATAAATTTTTATTTTACCCCGCGACTCCGTTTGCGCGGAATAAAAAAAAAACTTAGTTAATAACCTATATGTTCTTCATACCAAATTTCGTCGCGATCCGTTAGGCCGTTCTGGAGATACCTTCAAACAAACATCCATCCATCCAAACATTCGCATTTATAATATTAGTAAGATAACAACTGCATAGCAACCTTACAGTAAACAACCAATTTGACACTAATGAAATTGTAATTAAAATGAGTATGTTTTGCAATAAATTGAAAGTAGAGTAACATAACTTAGGAGCGATGGCGATGTGTTTGCAGGATTTTGTTTATTCGCTAAGTCGATTTACGTTTGTCGGGCTGATAGTGAGTAAACATCTATACCTCGCCGCTCGTCGGGTATTTGCGGTCGACGTTTACGTGCACTGAGCCGCGAGCGTACAAAGGCTCGGAGAGAAACACAAACTATTATAACGTTACATTATATGCTTTGTTAAGTGAACAGTTAACAAATATATTTTCTTTTATTACTTTTAATTTATTTTATGCCTTGTTATAACAATTCATTCGTATTGTTTAATAATTTTAATTAAAACTTCCTGTGTTGTTACTGAATTTGTAAAGTTGGATATTAAAATCGTATTTTTACTTAAAGTATCTAGGTTTAAATCAATATGGTTGGTATTTTATCTAAACAGATATTTAACAACTATCTTGATGGTGTCGTCACGATACGAAGTAACATTTTGCAGGTAAAATTATCTAATAAAATATAAGTAAGTTTGAGTGAGCTAGGTCGACGCGAGGCTCTGTGCGGCTCACGCCTGCGTCGCTGTACGCGGCTTCGCGCAGCTTCCGGTGGTTTTGTCTGCCCACTTACAAAGCGCCCATTATGGAGATTGGATTCAAAGTTGCTACTTTAGAAACACTTTGCAACATAATATTTCACTATGACATAATAATTATTTTTTTCGGTGATTTACAATTTTATATAAGTTATTTCACTCAAAGACTGACAGCAATATCGAAAACCTTTTGCGGTGGATAACGAGAAAATATTTTGATTCATCTAGAGTTCAATTTCATTCAACTAGAATTTGATAACTAAGAGATTATAATTCGGTGTTTGTAATAAGTTACTATTTTCTAAACACTAAATTATATAATAGTGCATTTGCTCGGAAAATTCCATATTGAAATTTTTCTATATTTCCTTAAGACATCCAGACGTTAAAAATTTAAACAATTTTAAAGAACGTATCAAAGTTACTTTAAAATCTTAAAAGGAATGTTATAAAATTCGCACACCTTTTGTAAAGAAGGAAGCTTTGAGCATTCCGTAACGCTGCGAGCTACATTCATTTTACTTTTGAATTTAATATGCGCGCTACATCAACAAACTTTCCATCTAGACACAATGAATTATTAAATTAAGCTGAGGCAGTAAAGAAAAGTTAGTTTTAACATTGCTTTGCGTTGTTTTTCACATTTCATGAAATAAAAAAAAACATATATTTCCTTAGTAAGCAAACAAAAAAACTTTTTAGGTTATTTTTAAATTTAATGCATTTTGGTATTCAATATTATTAATATACTATAATAATAAAGCGTATGGGAACTTAAATATTCTCAGTATGATTTGCTGATATAAGCATATATAAAATAATGCGAGCAAATATATTACTTATTATTCTCGTAAGAAAGAAGCTTATAATGCACAGAATTATTATGAAAAATGGAATATGTATTCGTAATTTAAATACTTGGCAAGGTGTTCTCGTAATACATTACCTGTACTGTTAAAAATGATAAAACACGCATTTTTAAGTATATTATAATATATAATTAAGACCGCACATAAATTTAATTAATTACTGCAGCTGCGAGGTTCAAAAGCTCACTTGTTTGTAACACAAATTTGTCGCAGTTCACTTCTCACATGCTTATTCATGTGAAGTACGAATTTTCTTCTATATTCAGTTTATCAAACTATCTAAGAATCTGACAGTTTTTGCAACATTTTTTGATGGTATAATATAATTAGCCTACACTATGATTAGGAAGAAAATCCGACACTGTGCCGGTGTATCGGCGCAACACTAGCCTTAGTAATGTATCTAAGTTTATGTCCCCTCACTAATCAATCTGTCACTTGACTTAGTAACGAAAGCGCGCTATTTGCGCCAAAGGATTCTAACAATGTGTAAAACTATACATGGTACACTCAGTATTATATAGGTA
>NW_013532721.1:1496476-1499431 GCF_000836235.2 Papilio xuthus
CCCTACACTAGCCTTACTAAAATGTTGACGATTGTGTCCCCCACACTATTCATTCTGACACTGGACTTTGTAACGAAAGCACGTCATTCGCGCCAAAGGATTCTAACTAATAATGACTAACAAATTAATATTTTTTTATTCGTTCCATAAAATATAAAGTTATATTTATTCGTCAATTTGCCTTATTTACAGTTCACTCTTTATTATCTGGCGACTTCAATCAACAACTCCCTATTTAAAGTTTTATTACAAACCAACATATTAGCCTAACGGTCAGTTAGGCGGCATGCCAAAAAATATTGAAAAAGCTAATGTATGATCAGAAACAAACGCAAAAAAATCACATATTTCAGACATAAGTCACTGTCTTACATTAATATCCATAAATTTAAATATTGTCTTAGTATATCAAACCTTAATAGAGCAAAATTTTACTTAAAACTCAACTCAATAAAAAGTCCATCCCATCCCCATTACCATCTACATGGAACCAAGAACAAAGCGGGTGCGGCTTGTGGAGCGGCGGAAAATGCAAAAGCATGCCAATACATGGGTCTAGGCTCCGAATATGATTTTGTCCCATTCGGCGTCGAGACCCTTAGTCCGTGGGGTCCTAGCGGTTTAAGGCGGTTTAAGGACATGTCCAAAAAAATTAACGACATCACAGGGGACCGAAGAGCTTACACCGATCGGACAAAGAATTAGTTTAGCTATCCAAAGGGAGAACGCTGCTAGTATCTTCGGAACCCTGCCTAAAGGGATTTAAGACTTTTCATGTAAAGTTTATAATACTAGGTTTATTAAAATTAACTTTTTGTAATAAGCACATTATGTTGCATCATAAGAAAATTAACCTTAAAATCACGCTCCTTATAGCAAAAGACGTTCACATTTCAATTTTTCTTCAAATATTGTCCATAATATCCTACACTTTTTTTGGCAATGGAAGCTACAGAAAAGAAAGGAGAATTCATCCGTCAAAATAAATCCTTGAATCAGTCTACGAAAGATAAGCTTCCTTTTTGTCTTTTTTTTATCAAAACGAAACAACTCTGAGATTTAATTAAAAAGATACGCTGATCTTGCGACCTTAAATTTTTGACATTTATTTACAAATCTTGTATATTTAATAGAATGATTTTTTTTTCTTGTTTAAAATTATTTTCACATTTTTTATTAACGAACGTTCATAATAGTTTATATTACTTGTATTGTTTATTATATTTTTCCGTAGTATCATATTAAATTTAATACAACATTTGTATGTGTTTTAATTTAGTTTCTGATCCTTGTAAATGAATTTAGGGTTGGTACCTTGTAACTTGAATTAATGTAAAAAATGCTGTTTGTAACAATGACGCGGGATAGTACAGAGCAGAGGTGTTTACAGGGCGTGCCGCTTTCGGTTGTTTGTTCCGCTTTCCCTACAAAACTTCTTTGTCATTAATCAAAAACTTTCGATTGCGAAAACTTTCGATGCAACGTTCACACCGAAACATTGTCAATATTACTGAATAAAATAATTCGACGATTCTGGAGGTTTTTGTTAAACAGTTTAGAAAGTTTGAGACGTTAACAAAATAGCGTTAAATTTTGATGGTTACTTGCTAAAGATAACAAAAATAGGTAAAACTCATTTACCTTTAAGTCTTATTTCAAACAGTTTATTTCTTAATATTCATATAATAAATATACGCTGAGATATTGTTAATATGCAAAAAAAGTGAAATTTGTTATGCTTTTATAGAAAACATTTAAAATTTTCTTAACATTGATTTAATTTACGTAGTCACAAGTCATCGTGAAAATCAAAACATGATTGAAATAACATATTGATTAGTAATCGACATAAATCATTTTGTCCGTATAAAGCGATATTAAATTCTAATACCGCGGAAATTATTCATTTCATTAAATTAGGCAACTGTGTTTAGCGGCAATTATTTTACCACAGTCAATGGTCTAATTAACGATTAAATTGCTCTATGACGTGACCCAAACGACCGTTTGATTTGTTAATCTCATTATATCGTTGAAATCCATAATGAACAACATTTATAGTCTTTGAAAACCTTTTTTTCGTTCTAGAATAATATACATACTAGTTATAAAATACATGTATGAACACTACTAAAAATATCACTGAAGTCAGCCAGTCTTAAATGTTTAATCCATTAATCGTACTCGATTTTTTTTGCTAACCTCTTACCTAATAAGATTTTAATTCGCTTTCTTTAGAATTGAACGGTCTTAAGATCGCAATATGAGTGGATACATGTTAAGACTTCCTCTCCGAATTAGTAATTAAAATGACCTATCGGCTTCGGCCATAAGTTCTTTACTAAGTTCTAACTATCAATCTTAGACACTAAGGTTTAGAATCCAAAAAACCAGTTGTATTTCTGACACATTAAAGTTTTGTTTTTTTTTCATTAACGAATTGCATTAATTATTTATTTACTTCTTTATTCAAAGTAAATTGTACTAGAAGTAAAGAAGCAATTTGTGTTAGGAAAATTACATTAGAATTTTAAGCGAAATTTGATTGTCCGCTTAAATATTATTTAATTTCTCTTTAAAAAAGTCTAAATGGAGCTCATTACAGCGAACAGTACAATCGCATACACTAAAAGAATCGTGAGTGGAGTACCAATTACATCTTTTGTTTCAATTCTATTTAAAAGAAACTTTTTTAATTTTCTTAGTCGTCATTTGTTTACTGAATTTTGTACTCTCCTTACGAACTTTTATCTCTAGAGGTTACTAGAAATATATATTAATTACTCAAAATCATAGCAAATTAAATATTAGAGTGTTGAAGTGATAGTTCTCTTTATATTTATATTTGCAGTACTTTAACAAAATTCACCCCACCCAGAGTAAAGTTACTGAGACATCATTTGAATAAACTCATTATGGTACGGATATGAGCTTTAAATTTGAAATTTAAATTGT